>NC_044031.1:258273511-258486011 GCF_901765095.1 Microcaecilia unicolor | reverse complement strand
ACACAAAAACATACACACAAACACACACACACAAAAAAACACAAACACACACAAACAAACACACACAAACACACACACAGTTAACACACACACACAATCACACACAGAAACACAAACACACACACAGAAACACAAACACACACACACACAAACAAACACACACACACACAAACACACACAAACACGCTCACAAACACACAAACACACACACAAACACACACAAACAAACACACACACACACAAACACACACACAAACACACACACACAAACACACACACAAACAGCCTCGACGGTGCACCTCTAAGTGCCCCCCCGCCGCATCGCCACAACAACCCGTGCAACGGGGCATCAGAAAGCCCCTACCCCCCTTCCCTCCTCGCCGCATCACCCAACCCCTCCCCGGCCGCTTCACCAAGCCCCTCCCCCCCACATCGACCGCCTCGTCACCCGCGACCACTAATACAAACTCTGTCCGGCGGCTGCTACTGCTTCTATTAGGGCAGCAGCAGCCCGTACATAAAGAAAACAAACAAACAAAAAAACAACCTCCTAAAACGCACCTCCGTGGAGAACCATCTCACAATGGCTGACGTCTCTGCAGCCGCTCCTCCTCTCCCCTCAACATCAGTGCCCCTGCCGGAAGACCCTGGAGAAACGCCGAGACGTCAGAGGGGAGAAGAGGAGCACATGCTGAGACTTCAGCCAATGTGAGATGCTTCTCAACGAAGGTGCGTTTTAGGAGGATTTTTTTTTGTTTGTTTTTCTTTATGTACGGGCTGCTGCTGCTGCTGAATAGCAGAAGCAGCAGCCGCCGGACACAGTTTGTATTAGCGGTTGCGGGTGGCGAGGGGGTTGATGGGGGGGAGGGGCTTGGTGATGTGCCACGGTGGGGGGTCTGGTGATGCGCGAAGGGGGGGACAAGGGGCTTTCTTTGGGTGCTGCGCCGGCTGGGGGGGAAGGGGGGGTCTCGCTGGACATGGGTGGCTGGAAGGAAGCAGGGGGGGGGGAGGGTCGCTGCACATGGGTGGCTGCAGGGGGGGCAGGGAACAGGGAGATAGGGATGGGGCTCCACACACCACATGGGTGCCTGTAAGGGGGACAGGGGATACAGGACGGACACTGCAGGGCGGGTAGGGGGACAGAAGGGTTGGTGGTCATCAGGGGGGACAGGTGGGTCGATGGACATGGCTGGCCACAGGGGAGGAACAGGGAAAAAGGAGAGGAGTGTCCTCAGACATGGGTGGCTGCACAGGAGAGGAGGGTCGCTGGACATGGGTAGCTGCAGGGGGGCAAGGGGACAGAAGGGTCGCTGGACATGGCTGGCTGCAGGGGGGGAAAGGGGAGAGAGGAGGGACGCTGCACATGAGTGCCTGCAGGGGGACAGGAGGGATGCTGAGGGGGGGCCTGAGACCACATGGGTGGCTGCAGGGGGAGCAGGGGAGACAGGAAGGACGCAGCAGGGATAGAGGAGGGTTGATGGGCATGGGTGGCTGCAGGGGGATGCTGGACATGGGTGGCTGCAGGGGGAACACGGGGAGAGGAGGGTCGCTGCACATGCCTGGCTGCAAGGGGGCAGAGGAGAGGGAGGGGTGAGGGGGTTCCTCACACCACACATGCAGTCACTCATTCTCTGTCTGCCACATACACTCTCACTCACACACTCACTGTCTTTGTCCCTCTCTCTCACACAGTGTCACACAGAAACACAAACACTGTCTCTCACACACTCTCTCTCTCGCACAAACACATACACTCTGTCTCTCTCTCTCTCACATTCTCTCTCTGACACACACGCTCCATCTCTCACACATGCTCTTTCTGAAACATATACTCCAAGGAAAACCTTGCTAGCGCCCGTTTCATTTCTAACAGAAACGGGCCTTTTTTACTAGTACCATATAATGTTAACGTTCTTTGTATTAATCTAATATCCCTAGGATCTTAGGAAGTTTTGAACAACACAATCATACTAAGATGAAGGCAGCAGTCCAGCAGCGAGAGGGGTGCTCTCCAGTCTTTTGCAATGAGTATGACATGTATAATTATCTCCCAGTTGGTGAGAGGTTATATGTGTGTGCTCGATGCAAAGAGCTCTTAGCTTTCAGAGAACGAGTCCTTTCTATTGAGGCTAGAGTTGCAGACTTGGAGGAGCTGAGAGATACAGAGAGGTAAATAGAGGAGGCCTACATGGATGTTGTAGAGAAGTACCACCTCCAGTCTGGAAGCTCCTATGCTGCCATGGAGGAAGGAGGTCTCCAAGAAGGCAGCATAATCCTGGTGAAGAAGGAAGTAATCCTGTAGCCAAGACCTGCCCACCGGGAGATGAAATATCTTCTCATACCAAGGATGTGTCTCCAGGAGCTTCTGCCCAGGAGGGAAGAGTTAGTACAGCTGTTGTAGTTGGTGATTCGATCATTAGACATGTAGATAGCTGGATGGCTGATGGGCTTGAGGATTGCCTGGTCACTTGCCTGCCTGGTGCAAAGGTAGCAAACCTCATGCATTACCTAAACAGGATCTTAGATAGTGCTATGGAAGAGCCTGTTGCCTTGGTACATGTGAGAACTAATGACATAGGAAAATGTGGGAGGAAGGTACTGGAAGCCAAATTTAGGATCTTAGGTAGAAAGCTGAACTCCAGGTCCTGTAGGGCAGCATTTTTAGAAATGCTACCTGTTCCACACGCAGGACCCAAGAGGCAAGCAGAGCTCTGCAATCTCAATGCATGGTTGAGATGATGGAGCAAGGATGAGGGATTTAGATTTCTTAGGAACTAGACAATATTCTAAGGAAGGGGGAACCTGTTCATAAAGAATGGGCTCCACCTTTATCGGGATGGAACCAGGCTGCTGATGCTAACAGTTAAAAAGGAGATAGAACAGCTCTTAAACTAAAATGTGTGTGTGGGGGGGGGGGGGGGGGGAGCAGACAGTCACCCAGGAGCACATGGTTCAGTGTGGAGTATCCTTGAATAATACTATTAGAACAAGATCTTTGGGGAATTCCAAATAGAGATGTTTCAATAATGGTGAAAGAAAGCCAGGAGTGTTTAGTAGGAGAACAGAGTAAGGGATGCAAATTATCCCTGTCAAATTCAAAGCAACTTGTAGATGCTAGAAAAAACCCAATTTGAAGTGTCTATATACAAAAGCTAGAAGTCTTAATAATAAGGTGGGAGAGTTGGGGTATATAGCACTAAGTGAAAAGGTAGATATAATAGACGTGGTAGAAGGAGGACAATCAATGGGACTCTATTATCAGGGTACAAATTATATTACAATGATAGAGTGCATAAAATTGGAGGGGGGTTGCACTATATGTTATAGAGAGAATTGAGTCAAACAAAATAAATATTCTATATGAAACAGCTGCATGAAATCCTTGAGGTTATAAATTCTATGTGTGAAGGGAAAGAATATACTGGTAGGGCTGTACTACCATCCATCAGGATAGAACAAACAGACAGATGAAGAAATGTTTACAGAAATTAGGAAAGCTGGCAAATTGGGCTACATTATAATAATGGGTGATTTGAACTTCCCCAAAATTGACTGGATAAATACATCAGAGAGTGCTAGGAAGGTACAACTCTTAAATATAATAAATTACTACTTCTTGGTGCAACTGGTCCAAGAACTGACAAGAGGGCATGGTACAAGAGATAACAGTGTTGGATTCACTGAAAAACATTGATCATAACATGATCAAATATGAGCTAATATCTGGAAGTCACTAAGGAAATCTACTGTAGCAGCATTTAATTTTCAAAAGGGCGACAATGACAAAATGAGGAAAATGGTTGCAAAGAAGCTAAAAGAGTTGGCCCCAAAGGTTGGGACTTTAAAACAGGCATGGATGTTGTTTAAAAATGCCATTTTGGAAGCCCAGACCAGATGTATTCCACGTAGTAACAAAGGTAAAAAGAAGAGCAAATGACAGCCAGAGTTGTTAAAAGATGAAATGAAAGAGGCTATGAGAGCCAAAAAAGCATTCTTCAAGGAATGGAAAAAGGATCTGAATAAAGAAAATAAGAAGCAACATAAGCAATATCAAGCTAGATGGACATGCTGATTAGTGCAGGAACGCTCACTCTTTACTACCCCACCTTCCAAAAGAAATTTTAAAATATATATTTTAGTGCATGGATAGTGTGCCAATTTGGAGCCTACCTGTGGTAAGTGCATGCTAGTGTTTACCACAGCTTAGTAAAAGAACCTCTTAGTGAACTGCAAGCTAAACCATATACATGTACTGTATGAATGGGCAATGCAAAAGACTAGAAAGCACCCCTCTCGCTGCTGGACAACATTCTGCACCTTAGTATTTTAGAGTTGTTTAATTAAAACTTCTTAAGGTACTATGGACATCAGATGAATATAAAGAGCCTTAAGATTGGTGTAATTTGTAATTTATTTAGAGTTTGCTTCTCAGAAACTAATTAAATGTAATTAAAACTCTAATGAAAACTCCCCTTTAGTTGTCCTAATTAGAATAATTGACTATAAATGAAGAGTTGAGCTAGGAGTGGGTGGGAGTTGGGGAGAGTGGGTAGGAGTTGGGAAGAGTGGGTGGGAATGAAGACCGAACTAGGCCCTACTGTGCCTTCTATAGACTATCTGTTAATGCTGTGGCAGAAAATTCAAGTTTTAGAACTATGAGCAAAAGGATATG
The DNA here is from genome assembly GCF_901765095.1 of Microcaecilia unicolor. Classification (NCBI taxonomy): domain Eukaryota; kingdom Metazoa; phylum Chordata; class Amphibia; order Gymnophiona; family Siphonopidae; genus Microcaecilia; species Microcaecilia unicolor. Next base: position 258,481,339 of record NC_044031.1, on the reverse strand, counting down.
GAGACAAGCTAATAAAGTTTGCTTTTTTTTTTTTTTTTTAATTCTAACTGCGTTTATCAATATCCAACAACTCCTTTCTTAAACCCAATTCTGTTAGCAGTCTGAATATCATCACTAAGCAGATAGCACCACCAGTCAGCACTGATTCCTAGATATTCAATACCAGCTGGTGTTTTGATACCAGATCAGAATTTCTGGTGGTTTTTTTTTTCCTGTGGTGGCCACCATTTTAAAAACCACTGACCACTGTGGACTTAATATCAGCCTCCAAGATTTTGTTCCTGAGGCAATGGAGATTTAGTTGATTTGTCTTATGATCACAAGGAGTGTTAGCAGGATCTAGGACTCCTCTGGCACAGCTCAAACCATTAGGCCACTCCTCCACTCAAATATTTAAGGCATGCCGATAAACCGAATGCACATCCCTAACGGATGGAAATCCCTAACCAGCATTCATTCCTATTTACCTCAACAAATAGATCTTTCCTCTATTCCCTTTCATAAAGCATTTAATAAACCAAGCTGTGCATGGATAGAAAGTGTATAAAGTGATGCAATTATTTTAATGAATGAACTGCAGGGGCATTTCAAGGTAGATTATAGCAATTTAAATCACACAAGGCCTCTTTAAATTTTACATTTTCAGCTTCAAGAAGGACATCTCATCAAAACTTCACATCAAGTTTCCCAATTACAAAGCAAAGCCTGGGATCTATTAAGCATTGTACCTATTGCAAGGATGTGAAACATAAACTGTTCCCATGCATCATCTCATTCCCTCAAAATCTGAGTAAGCAGCAAACAACTTCTGTCAGTGAAAACTGTAGAACAGCAGTTTCATTTGTCGGCTAAAAATTATTCTAACAAGATCCCATGAGCATATTGTAAGGGGTCATATTTCAACTGTAGTTCTAAAAGGAAAAAAAGGATACATAAGACACATATTAAAAGCAGTCTCTTTTTAGGAAGGAAATTTACTCCTTGTTGAGCAATGTAAATATAGAAAAAAAGAAGCCTTTACCTTGCCCCCCCCCCCTTTCCCAGAGAGGGGGCATCTTGCAGAGGACAGGGAGGTACCGCGGTCTCAGGGCAGCCCAGTAACAGCACTGACACCTTTTAGTTAAAATGTTTAAAGTGTTTAAAATGCTCCAGCACTGTTATAAAACTAAGAACTCAGGTGCTCATAGATGCCAGAGGTGTGTGCTGTGACTTTCTTTGTTGAAGGTTTAACTATAAAATGTTACAAGTTTCCTGATTGGCTGTCTGAGGCCCCAAGAAAAGCTGGGAGCCTGAGGGGCAAGGGAGGCAAGCATGAGGGGCAGTGTGGAAGGTGGCCAATAGGAGCCAGGATCTGCTAAAGGGCATGAATTTGGACCAATGAGGTGGCAGAAGGCAGCCTGACCAATAGATTGGTGTGAATTTCAAGCCAATCCAGGGGACAGGAGGGGTGGAACAGCAGGAAAAAGAATAGCAAGCCCAGAGGCAATCTGGGAGAGAGAAAGGCAAGCCTGGTCAAAGAGAGGAGGCTGCAAGCATGCTCTGAGAGGAGAAGATCAGATTCAGGCAGGAGTGTGCTGCAAGCAGGGGCAGAGAAGGGCAAGCTCAGACAAGAGAGGCAGCTACAGGCTGGAGGAGAAGAAGATCAAGTCCAAGCAGGAGTGAGCTGCAGGCTGGAAGAGAAGGACCCACTGACGAGCCCCAGATGAAGAGAGAGAACTGGTAAGTCCTGTAAGGGGCTGGGCACCAAAACAGACAGGAACAGAGGAGGAGGAGAAGGGGGTCTAGAGCGAGCCGGGGGCAGAAGAGGAGCCGAGTGGCAGGGGGACAGGTGAGCTGGGGCCAAGAAGAGGAGCTGTAGCAGGAGCCACAGAGGCCATTCTTCAGGCAGAGAGAGAGAGAGAGAGAGAGAGAGAGAGAGAAGCAGAGGAGGAAGAGGGACCACACTGGGGAGTTGAGACATGTAGGGAGCAGTGCAGATCTGAATAGAGAGCAGCATGTCAAGGGCCCTGAATCCCAGAGAAGGCCACCCAGTACATCCCTCCATGTGTGTGCTTGCCTGTCCAGAGAGGAGAAAGCTGGCAGTGTGGTTGCCTGTCCTGTAAAGAAGAGGCCTATCCAGAAAGGGAAGAAGTCCCACAATGAAGAAAGAGAGAGAGACACCCCCCCCCCCCCAACTGAGTGCCCAGACTCCAAAGGAACTGGTTTTAGAGTGTCTGCCAGCATGAGTGTCTGCCTCAGGAGGATCCAGCACAGAAGCCTGATGGTTCAAGTGTCCACACCTAAGTGAGCCTGCCCAGGGGAAGGAGCTGCCCAGTCTAAACCTCGAGCCCTGTGAGTGCCTGCAGTTAAGAGCCTGCCTTTAGGAGGTTTAGTTTAGCAGTCCATCAGTGTGAGTAGAGGATGTATAACAAAATAAAAGAAAAGGGGTCATGTTTTAGGAGGGCTAGATAGGAATTTCCCTTTCTTATCTTTTTAGTTGAATTTAGTTAGCCCACAAGGTCCCTTGCCAAGAAAATACTGATTGAGGTGAGGGCACACACCCACCGAGCACAGGGAGTCAGGGTTTTCATTTTTTGAGTTCTTTGAGTCAGAGAAGTAGGTATCCAGGAGTTCCTGAGACGGTGAACTGACCTCACCAACTGAGGAGATGTGGATGTGGAGAAGACCAAGGTACCCAACGCAAGAGAACAGCGATGCTAGCGAAGATTTGATACACAGGTAACGTTATTGTGTGCACACAATTTGAAAAAAAAATATATATATATATATATATCAGATCTGAGTACACTATATCAGATCTGAGTACACTAATTGGGGTTGTGTACATGTTTGGGATGTTTTATGTTATTGCAGAAGTGGGGTTGGGGTCTTGGTAACTAATTGTAGTTTTGAACATCTCATTACCTTTGTAACTTATCGCAAAGTATGTAACATCTTGCACTATTTTTATTTAATACTAGCAAACTAACAATTGGTACCAACATTAAGAAGCATAACCAAGTGTTTCTATTTACTTTACCATTTAATAAAATATTTAATATTTTTTCTTGTCAAATCCGTTGGTTGCGTGGAGTTTATTTGGGAACCCTATTTGAAACTATGACATCCTATATAATAAAAAGCACCTCCAACGTTCTGAAGCTGACTCTGAGAAAGTGAAGCCTTGAAGCATTCGTGCTCCTGCTGTATCCATCTCCTGAAATGACGTCACGTATTTCCATGTTCGTAAAGACCAATCACTGGAAGGGAATGCTGCAGAGTTGCTAGGCAAAGGAACGAGATATCACATGCATGAGGGTGTCGTCGTCCCTCCCTTCCTCCCTTCCAGTTCCAGGCCCCCTACCTCCAAATTTAAAAAGTCAACTTCACTTACGAAGTCGGGTTTACGGCAGCCGACAGCAGCAGTGGTAACAGACATGCAGGCTCGACCCTTCTCTCTCTCTCAGCTCTGGTCCCGCTCTTGCGGAAACAGGAAATGAGGGCGGGACCAGAGCTGAGAGAGAGAGAAGGGCCGAGCCTGCATGCCTTTTACCGCTGCTGCCGGCCGCCGTAAACCCGACTTCATAAGTGAAGATGACTTTTAAAATTTGGAGGTAGGGGTCCTGGAACTGGAAGGGAGGAAGGGAGGGATGATGACACCCTCATGCGTGTGACGTCACGTTCCAAGGGGGGGATCCTGGAACTGGGAGGGAGGGAGCCTGAAACTTGGAGGGAGGGAGGGAGGGACCCTGAAACTCAGAGAGAGGGACCCTTGAACTCAGAGGGAGGGAGTGGACAACCCTGGAACTCGGAGGGAGGGAGGGATTAAGGGGACAACCTTGGAACTCGGAGGGAGGGGACGACTTTGGAACTCGGAGGGAGGGAGGGAGGGGACAAGCCTGGAACTCAGAGGAAGGGAGGGAGGGGACGACCCTGGAACTGGGAGGGAGGGAGGGGATGACCCTGGATCTCAGAGGGAGGGAGGGACGACCCTGGAACGGAGGGAGGGAGGGGACAGACGACCCTGGAACTCGGAGGGGGGGACAACCCTGGAACTCGGAGGGGAGGGAGGTTACCCTGGAACTCGGAGGGAGGAAGGGGGTCACTGGAACTGGAAGGAAGGGAGGGAGGGGGGCCCATGGCACATACTCTCATTCTCACACACACACTCTCTCTCTCACAGACACATTCGCACCCAGTCTCACACTCTCTCTCTGTCACACACACACACTCGCACATTCACTCTCTCTCTCTCTCATACAGTCACTCTCACACACACACTCCGAGGAAAACCTTGCTAGCGCCCGTTTCATTTGTGTCAGAAATGGGCCTTTTTTACTAGTTCCTATATATTTATTTCTTTACTTATTGTAATTACCTGCTCCACCACTATGGGGTTTACAAGTGGCGTCACAGACATAGGATTTCCTTACCTAGTCCACCATCTTTAGTAAGGATCCTACTTATGTTTTAGTATTTGGTGAGAGTTGTGTTCTGTATAAGATCCTTGTCTGGCATATCCTGACAAGAATCTTACTGAAAGTGTTCTGAGCAAGCTTTGCTTTAGCAGGTCTAGTTAGTTCCCTGTTGTGTGGCGGTCTGTGAGGCCTCTGGTTCTATGCAGCACGCACGAGAAGGAGCAGAGATGAGCACCGACTGGAAAAAGGGAAGGGAAATGGGACTTGATATACCGCCTTTCTGAGGTTTTTGCAACTACATTCAAAGCGGTTTACATATATTCAAGTACTTATTTTGTACCAGGGGCAATGGAGGGTTAAGTGACTTGTCCAGAGTCACAAGGAGCTGCAGTGGGAGTCAAACTCAGTTCCCCAGGATCAAACTCCACTGCACTAACCACTAGCCCTGAAGGAGCTGTACCTGGAACAAGCGGCAGCCTTGAAGCAAGAAAAAGAGGCTCAGCAGGAATCCTGTCGCTTGGCCAGGACGATTATAGAAAGGTTCAGCCAGCTGCTGCAAGCGTCTCCCCCAGCTCAAATTCCCACTCTCTACATACCGAGAGACAAACAGATACCCGATTTCTGTGGCCATCAGCAGAAGGCTGACGACCTCTCAGTGGAAGAGTGGACCGAGAAGACCAGATCTGTCCTGAAGGTCTTGAGAGTTCCTGACTAAGAGCTGGTTTGGGGTCATTGGAGATCTAAGCATTAAAATGTGTGCTAAATATTTTTTCACATGCATTTGGTAAACATTTAATATGAATGCTAAAGTATTAATGCAGGATGCACTCCATTTTTTTCATGCATCTGCAAAAACGAAGCCTTGTGGGGAAGAATTAAAAAAAAGGATTATACACCATGATAGCTGTCCCAAAGCAAAAGGGCTGGTTAGGGAGGATTTTATCCCCCCACTCCCCTTCACCCAGCAAAGCTAAACCTACCACAAGCATATAGCATTGATTACCTCCAGAACTATTCCTATACTTCCCAGACCCGAACTTTCCCATGAAGCTCTGCACCTCCCAAGTCAAACCAATCGACTCCTGCAGTCTCTGAGCCAGACCCAATCCCCTGATCTAGCCTTGTACCCTCTAAGCCAGATCTAGACCTGCCATTTAAAAACTTGCATCTCCTCAAGACAGACTCAGTCTTCTCCTTAAGGAACACCCCCCCCCCCCCCCCCGTGACTAATCCAGATTCCTTTCTTGAGTTAAAACACCCCATCCCAAAGCCAGACTCAGACCCCATATGTTTAGATATCTCTTCCCCTACCATTTTGGAGTTTCTCAATCTTCACTGGCAGGAGGGATATGTGAGTACGCCATCTGGCACTCCTGCAGAACCCACATTATGCAACTAGATGTCACTTTCCCCACTATCAATGTGAAGATCATTCAAAGTGATCAAGGTAATCAAGTATTCTGATACCTGATCATACAAAATCCTATGAATAAATGTACATATTTTAAACTGAAATCACAATTCAATAGGGAGCCAGTGAAATCTACTTAACAATGACAATGCTCTATCAAACTTATATTTTCTGATAATCAGTTTAGTGGCAGCATTTTGCATCACTTGCATGTGCTGTATGGTGGTGTCTGTATACCTTAAATACAGTAAATTGCAGTAATCTAACTGCAATTCTTATCTGTACTACTAACTGAAAATAGTCTTGCAGGAAATATATTTTAATATGTTGAAGCTGTCATAAAAAAACAAATATTTTTTCTCACTAATTGTTTGATTTACAATGCCATGAATAAATGTGAATCCATTATGACCCCTAAAACGCTGAATGAAGATTCTAGGACAAACTATTTATTTGAAATGGAGAGTGTATGGAAAAGTGGCTCCTTTGAATGAAGTCTAAGCCATAAAATCTAAGCCTTGCAGTACTTAATTTCAATCTAAATTGATTAGCCCAGCTTTTCAACTTTTGAAAACACCTATCTACGTCTGCCAAACTAAATGATAATCAAGAGGGAACCATAATAGTTATGTCATCAGCATATGAGTATAAGCTTACATTGAAGTGGTCAAAAAACTAAGCATGGACATCAAAATGTTAAAGGGAATTGACATAAGTCAAATGTCAAGGGATCATTTTCTCCATGCAAAGACCAGTCCTGTTTGTGCCTCAGCAATCTAATCTCTAATAATAATAGTTTTGTTACATATGGGCCTAGTGTTTATACCGATTTTGGGCATCCTCAACTGCTTTCCGTCGTGGGGATGACCAAAGTTCCCGGGGATGTATTGGCAGCGTACCGAAGGCGGGATGGGGGCGTGCTTAAGAGATGGGCATCCTCAGCCGATAATGGAAAAAAGAAGGGCGTCCCTGACGAGCATTTGGCCAATTTTACTTAGTCCAATTTTTTTCACAACCAAGCCTCGAAAAGGTGCCCGAACTTACCAGATGACCACCGGAGGGAATCGGGGATGACCTCCCCTTACTCCCCCAGTGGTCACCAAACCCCTCCCACCCCCAAAAAATTAAAAAACATTTTTTCCAGCCTCTATGCCAGCCTCAAATGTCATACCTAGCTCCATGACAGCAGTATGCAGGTCCCTGGAGCAGTTTATAGTGGGTGCAGTGCACTTCAGGCAGGCGAACCCAGGCCCATCCCCCTCCTACCTGTTACACTTGTGCTGATAAATGTGAGCCTTCCAAAACCCATCAGAAACCCACTGTGCTCACATGTAGGTGCCCCCCTTCATCCCTAAGGGCTATGGTAGTGGTGTACAGTTGTGGGGAGTGGGTTTTGGGGGGGGGGGTTGGGGGGCTCAGCACACAAGGTAAGGGAGCTATGCACCTGGGAGCAATTTGTGACGTCCACTGCAGTGCCTCCTAGGGTGCCCGGTTGGTGTCCTGGCATGTGAGGGAGACCAGTGCAGTACAAATTCTGGCTCCTCTCACGACCAAAGGCTTGGATTTGGTCATTTTTTGAGATGGGCATCCTCGGTTTCCATTATCAGCGAAAACCTAGGTCGCCCATTTCTAAGGTCGACGATCTCAACATTGAGGTCGACCATCTCTTAGGTCAACCTAAATGTTGAGATTTGGGCATCCCCGACCGTATTATTGAAACGAAAGATGGATACCCATCTTGTTTAGATAATATGGGTTGCCCCGCCCCTTTGCGGCACCATCCTTAGAGATGGGCGCCCTTAGAGATGGTCGTCTCCATTCGATTATCCCCCTCCACAAGAGCCAAATGAACATCCTTCAAAGAACAGAATAAAGATCCCAATGAAGAAAATAAAAAGCAACAGAAGCACTGTCAAGTTAGATTCAAATTATTGATAAAGAAGGCTAAAAGGGAATATGAAGAAAAACTTAATGCAGACAGAAAAATTCATAGTAACACTTTTCAGGTACATCAGAAGCAAAAAGTCTGTGAGGGAATCCACGGGACCATTAGATCATGAAGGAGCAAAAGGGGCACTCAGGAAGGACAAGGCCATAGTGGAGAGATTCAATGAATTCTTTGCTTCAGTCTTTCAGAAGAAGATGGTTTTCAAGGGTGATGATGCGGAGGACTTGAAAGAAATTTTGGTGAAACTGGAAGATGTTCTGAGACAAAATTGACAAGTAATAGAGTGATAAATCACCTTGACTGGATAGTATACATCCCAGGGTACTGAAAGAATGTCAACATGAAATTGCTAATCAGCTGTTAGTGATCTTTAACCTACTGTTAAAATCGTCTGCACTACCTGAAGATTGGAAGGTGGCCAATTTTTCAGGAGTGATCTGGGAAGTTACAGACTGGTAAGCCTGAATTCAGTGCCAGGCAAAATAGTAGAAACTGTCATAAAGAATAAAATTGCAGAACACAAAGACAAACATGGTTTAATGAGACTGAATCAGCATGGATTCAACCAAAGGAAGTCTTTACTCACCAATTTGCTTAATTTCTTTCAAGGCATGAATAAACATGTGGATAAAGGTGAGCCAGTTGATGTAATATATCTAGATTTTAGACAGCTTTTGAAAAAGTTCCTCATTAGAGACTTTTGCGAAAAGTAAAAAGTCATGGGATAGGAGGCAATGTTCTGTTGTGGATTAGGAATTGGTTATTGGACAGAAAAATGTGGGTAGGGTTAAATGACCATTTTTCTCAATGGAGGTGAGTGAATAATGGAGTGCCTCAAGGACCTGTACTGGAACTGGTGCTATAAATGATCTGGAAATGACTACTTGAATATAATTAAAAAATAATTTCTATCCATTTTTATTATATTCATGTAGTCATCCTAAACATCTGAAGGACAGCCTACCTTTTTCACAAATGTTATGAATAAGAAAGAATTGTTCAAGAATTGAGGACTTTAAAAAACAAACAAAAGATCTAACAAAGAAATTAGACGCAAGGGGGGGGGGGTATCCTAAGCAGATATTAAAAAGAGCATATAAAAGAGTGAAATATAATGATCGTGAATGGCTCTTAATGGGAATCAACATGGTTGAACAAGATGTTAATTGTCAAAATTGTGTGTTGAGCCATTCTATTAGAACTACAGAAGTAGCGACTATTATTAAAGAAAGATGGGATATAATACAATCACATCCATGTTTCACAGAGACTAATTTGAGGATGACTTTTTCATGAGGTAAAAATCTTAAATAATATACCAGCCCTGCAGAATTACTGAGGAAATCAAGACAAGAAGTGAGAAATACATTAAAGGGACACTTCAGATGTAACACATGTAGTATGTGTAATATTACATTGCAGACTATCCAGCTTATAATCGAAATAGAAAAACGCCTATATTGTGACCCAAATCAGGAGATAGATGTTTATCTCACAAAAACGAATAAAGCGGTATAATCGAAAGCCGAATTTGGACGTTTTCAACTGCACTCCGTCGCGGATGCGGACAAAGTTGATGGGGGCGTGTCGAAGGCGTGGTGAAGGCGGAACTGGGGCGTGGTTATCGGGGCGATCAGAGATGGGCGCCTTTCGCCGATAATGGAAAAAAAAATATGCGTTTTTAGCGAGAATTTAGGGCACTTTTCCTGGACCCTGTTTTTTCCACGAATAAGGCCCCAAAAAGTGCCCTAAATGACCAGATGACCACTGGAAGGAATCGGGATGACCTCCCCTGACTCCCACAGTGGTCACAAACCCCCTTCCACCACAAAATATGGCGTTTCACAACTTTTATTTTCACCCTCAAATGTCATACCCACCTCCCTGGCAGCAGTATGCAGGTCACTGGAGCAGTTATTAGGGGGTGCAGTGGACTTCAGGCAGGTGGACCCAGGCCCATCCCCCCCCCCACCTGTTACACTTGTGCTGGTAAATGGGAGCCCTCCAAACCGCCCCCCAAACCCACTGTACCCACATGTAGGTGCCCCCCTTCACCCCTTAGGGCTATAGTAATGGTGTAGACTTGTGGCAGTGGGTTTGAGGGGGATTTGGGGGGCTCAACACCCAAGGGAAGGGTGCTATGCACCTGGGAGCTGTTTTACCTTGTTTTTTATTTTTGTAAAAGTGCCCCCTAGGGTGCCCGGTTGGTGTCCTGGCATGTGAGGGGGACCAGTGCACTACGAATCCTGGCCCCTCCCACGAACAAATGCCTTGGATTTATTCATTTTTGAGCTGGGCATTTTCGGTTTCCATTATCGCTGAAAAACAAAAACGCCCAGCTCAAAAAAAGATAAACGTCCATGTTTTTCGAAAATACGGTTTGGTCCGCCCCTTCACGGACCTGTTCTCGGAGATAAACGCCCATGGAGATAGACGTTTTCCTTCTATTATGCCCCTCCACGTCTTTTGTGAATCCAGCAGATGGCAAAACATATTGGTGGAGACATCTGACAAATTGTAAATCAGATTATGTACTATACGTAATTTTTTGCCCTTCTAATAAATACTATGTAGGCTCAACAACAAGACAATTAAGAACATGATTGGTGGAATAGAAATCCAATTTGAAAAAAAATCTAAATGAACCATTGGTAATGCATTGTAGTCAATGTAAGCATGCTTTTGAAGATTTACAGTGCTTTATAATTGACAAGAGTAGTTGCATGGAAGAGAGGAGGAAATTGCAAATTAAACCTATAACAACAGGAATTAAGATGGATATTTATATTAAACACCCTTGAACTGGCAGGCTTGAATGGGTTGAATGAGTTGCATGTTTTCTACTGAGTAATAATTGAATAAGTAAATAATAAAAGGAAATGAATGGATAAAAGATCAAGGCATCTTTACATCACAGCACCATTTTGTTTGAAGTGAAATGCATGGTGGTGAGTGTTTTATGAACAGCTTTATATGAGCAGAGAAGAACTTTTCACCAGTTAATGGTTTTATCAATGTTTATTTTTTTTTTTTTAGATTTGTGGAGTAACAGCATCATTATCAGCACTAACCCCTGAGGAAGCCAAATCACTGTGTGAAACGGGGCTCTGTTGGGCATTAAGATAAGTGCTGATCATATATTTGACAGTCTCCACTATATTTTATTACTCATGTCAGTGAGTGGAAAGATAGAATTTTGAAAAAACAAAAAATGGGAGTTTTTTTAAAGACCAGTGATTGAGATTTAACCCATTTATGGATAGCATGGAAATTTATACATATGCTTTTTGAGGTCTCAGGTCTTTTTCTCCCAAGCATAAAATTCAAAAACTAAAAAAATACGTATATATAAAAAATGTATTTAAAAGTTAAGAAATGTTTGGTGAAATAAGTATTTTCTGGTTGGGTTTGACACTTTGTATTTAGTGAACAATGGAAGCCACTGTATGCCCTGGAACTCGTAGCATGGAATTTTGCTACTAGTTGGGTTTCTGCCATATACGTGTGACCTGGATTGGCCACTATTGGACGCAGGATACTGGGCTAGATGGAGCACTGGTATTTTATGTATTGTAATATAAAAATGAAATGTAATTCTACATTCTTCTCAATTTGTATACTGATGCTTGCATAGCACCAAAGCACTATTAATTACCATGGAGGGGCATTTTAGGAAGGAAGTCTGACTCAGAATATGGACGACCAAATCAGTGCTTCACAAATGGACATCAATCTCACATGTATTTTAGAAAACATGTAAGATGAACATCTAAGTGCTGGACACGTCCAGCATGAACATCCATTGTACAAATTGAAATGTCCAAATTATGAATGGGCAAAACAAAGAACATTGATGTTTGTGTGGCAGCATAGGCGCGTCCATATTATATAATGGCCACACAGAGGTCAAAGCAGAACAGAGGGGTAGCTTCTTGTGTAGAGCGGTGGTTTGAGCATCCGGGGACCCAGGTTCAAATTCTACTTCTGCTGTTATGATTTGTTTATTAATTGTGAGCCTTAAGGGATCAGAAAAATATCAACTGCACCTGAAAGTACAGCACTTCAATAGCCTTTAGGCTTGCAGGTGTCATATATTCAGCTACAGGAGGTATTCTTTCTGTCCCTGGAGGGCTCACAATTAAAAAAAAAAGAGCTGAAGTTGGAATTGACCTGGGTACCCTTTGTTCTCAATCCACTGCACTAACAATTAAATCTGCATGCTGCTTTGTTATGAAAGGTTCATACTACCTGAAGCTGTCAAAGAGCCTGGTATTCCTTACTGGTTTCACATTTGGGCAGAGGAAGGGGGAAAGCAACCACTGGAGGATTAAGGAGGTGTCATGCCTTAATCCCTCCAGTGGACAGTTGCTCAATCAGAGAACATTTCTGCAACATGGACCTGCCAAGTACCAGGTCTAATTAACAACGTCCATCTTTTTAGACATGGACATCCCTTCCCCTTTTCTAAGTAGAGTTGGATGCCCATATTTGGCCCCTCCCTAGCCCCACCCAAAAAACGCCCAGACCACACTCTCTTGCCATATGGAGGTAATGCATAGACATTCATATCATGACTTTATATAATTGGTATTTGGATGTCCATAAGAACATAAAAACGTAAGAATAGCCATACTGGGTCAGACCAATTGTCCAGTTATCCCACTGTCCTGTTTCCAATAGTGACGAATCCAGGTGACAAGTACCTGGCAGAAACCAAAATAGTAGCAACGCTAACTGCTGTTACCACATCCTTTGATAATGAGTTCCAGAGCTTAACTATTCACTGAGTGAATAAAATGTTTCCTCCTATTTGTTTTACAAGTATTTCCATGAAATTTTATTGTGTCCCCTGATCTTTGTACTTTTGAAAGATTAAAAAAATTGATTCACTTCTATTTGTTCTAAAGCACTCAGGATTTTGTAGACCTGAATCATATCTCCCCTCAGCCATCTTTTTTTCAAGCTGAAGAGCCCTAACCTCTAGCCTTTCCTTTTATGAGAGGAGTTCCATCCCCTTTATCATTTTAGTCGCTCTTCTTTGAACCTTTCCTAATTCTGCTTTATTTTTTTTTAATATGGTGACAGAATTGAACAAAATGCTCAAGATGAGGCTGCACCATGGAGCAATAGACATTATAGTATACTTGGTCTTACCATCCATTTTCTAATAATTCCTAGCATCCTGTTAGCTTTTTTGACTGCCGCTGAATACTGGACAGAAGATTTCAGCTTATTGTCTACAGTGACACCAAGATCTTTTTCTTGGGTGCTTACTCCCAAGGTGAACCCTAGCATCAAGTAACTATGATTTGGATTGTTCTTCCCAGTGTGCATCACTTTGCATTTGTCCACACAAGTTCATCTGCCATCTGGATTTCCAGTCTTCCAATTTCCTAAGGTCATCCTGCAATTTTACATATCCCATTTTAACAACTTGAATAGTTTTGTGTCATCTGCAAATTTAATCACCTCATTTGTCATTCCAATTTCCAGATAATTAATAAATATTCAAAATAGCACCAGTCCCAGTAAAGATTCCTTTGACCACTATTCACCCTCCTCCATTGAGAAAAATGGCCATTTAACCCTACCCTCTGTTTTTTGTCCAATAACCAATTCCTAATCCACAACAGAACCTTGCCTCCTATCCCATGACTAATTTGTTTTAGGAGTCTCTCATGAGGAACTTTGTCTAAGGCTTTATGAAAATCTAGATACATCAACCATCTCACCTTTATCATCATATGTTTATTCACACCTTGAAAGAAATTAAGCAAATTGGTGAGGCAAGGCTTTCCTTGGCTAAATCCATACTGACTCTGTCCCATTAAACCAAGTTTGTCTTTGTGTTCCGTAATTTTATTCTTTATAATAGTTTCCACTATTTTGCCTGGCACTGAAGTAAGGCTTACCAGTCTGTAATTTCCCAGATCACCCCTGGAACCCTTTTTTAAAGTAGGCATTATATTGGTCTCCCTCCAATCTTCAGGTTCTACAGACGATTTTAACGACGGGTTACAGATCACTAACAGCAGATCTGCAATTTCATATTTGAGTTCTTTAAGTAACCTAGGGTGCATGCCAGCTGGTTCATGATATTTACTAATTTTTAATTTGTGAATTTGGCTCAGTATCCAGCTTATAAATGAAAAAGAAAAATGTCTATATTGCGACCCAAATCTGGAGATAGACGTTTATCTCACAAAAATGAATAAAGCGGTATAATCGAAAGCCGAATTTGGACGTTTTCAACTGCACTCTGTCGCGGATGCGGACAAAGTTGATGGGGGCGTGTCGAAGGCATGGTGAAGGCGGAACTGGGGCGTGGTTATCGGGCGATCAGAGATGGGCACCTTTCGCCGATAATGGAAGAAAAATATGTGTTTTTAGCGAGAATTTAGGGCACTTTTCCTGGACCCTGTTTTTCCACGAATAAGGCCCCAAAAAGTGCCCTAAATGACCAGATGACCACTGGAGGGAATCGGGGATGACCTCCCCTGACTCCCACAGTGGTCACAAACCCCCTCCCACCACAAAATATGCCGTTTCACAACTTTTTATTTTCACCCTCAAATGTCATACCTGCCTCCCTGGCAGCAGTATGCAGGTCACTGGAGCAGTTATTAGGGGGTGCAGTGGACTTCAGGCAGGTGGACCCAGGCCCATCCCCCCCCACATGTTACACTTGTGTTGGTAAATGGGAGCCCTCCAAAGCGCCCCCCAAACCCACTGTACCCACATGTAGGTGCCCCCCTTCACCCCTTAGGGCTATAGTAATAGTGTAGACTTGTGGGTGGTGGGTTTTGAGGGGCATTTGGGGGGCTCAACACCCAAGGGAAGGGTGCTATGCACCTGGGAGCTCTTTTACCTTTTGTTTTGTTTTTGTAAAAGTGCCCCCTAGGGTGCCCGGTTGGTGTCCTGGCATGTGAGGGGGACCAGTGCACTACGACTCCTGGCCCCTCCCACGAACAAATGCCTTGGATTTATTCATTTTTGACCTGGGCGCTTTCATTTTCCATTATCACTGAAAACAAAAACGCCCAGCTCACAAATTGTCGAATAAAACATGGACGTCTATTTTTTTCGAAAAATACTATTCCTTCATTCCTGCTGGATTTACATAGAGGCTTCTTTCTGTTTGCCTGTTTTTACTTGTGTAACATTTATCTAATCAATATTGGGCAATTGGGTAATAGTATAATAATGGATGATTTCAATTTGCCAGGTTTCCTAAGTTTGTGTTAACATTTCTTCATCTGTCCGTTCTGTCTTGGATATGAGTATCTATCTATAAGGATTCCATGCTGCTATCTTTTTCATGTACAATGTTTCTGTTTGACTCAATTTCCTTTTTAATATGTAGTGCAACCCCAACCCCCTTCCAATCTGATCTACTCTATCATTGTAATATAATCTGTACCTTGTTAACAGTGTCCTATTAATTGTTCTACTTCCACCACATCTCTGAGATGCCTATTAAATCTACCTCTTCATTTAATACGATATATCCTAACTCTCCCATCTTATTTTTTTAGGCTTCTGTCATTTGTATACAAACCCTTCAAATTGTGTTTTTTTAACTTGCATCTACAAGCTGCTTAGATGTTGATGGGAGCAATTTGGATTGTTTTTCTCCCTATTTACATGGAGGCAGATGATAGGATATATATAGTAAGACTACAAATCCCTGTAATCCTGTAGTTCCCTGTAATAGACTCGTTCAGAGCACATGTCCTGTTCCCTGTGACTTATAGGGCTCTTTATATTGACTTGCCTTGTTCTCTAAGCTTGCTGGGCAAGTTGCCTCCCCCTTCTCTCTCCATCAGGTCTGAAGAGTTAGTCTACAGCATATCTTCTCTGTGAACTAAAACCATCTATGCTGTATTCTGTTGTATGATCCTTTCAAGCTACCGTGACTCTATCTAGATTTCACCATTGTAAAATATAAACAGCATTGCTCTGCAGCATGTGACTGAATATCTTCCAGCCTCTTTTGCTTGAAAGAGAGCTGGTGGAGAACAGACTCTCAGTTTGCAAAACAAAAACTCTTGTCCAGCACATCTGAACTGTAAGTTATTTTTCCTTGTTTGATTACTGCGTTAAAATCTATTTTGGTTCAAGAGTTCTGAGTCTTTTCATATTCTATATTCTAGTTTAAACTACATGTCAATCATCCCGGGCCCCTTTTACCAAGCTGTGGCTGCGCTGGCATCGGTGCGTGTTTTTGACGTGCACCAAGGCCCCCCTTTTACCACAGCGGGTAAAAGACAGGTCTTTCTATTTTTAAAGAAAAGGCCATGTGGAAAGTGAAGCATTTGCCCCGTGGCCATTTCAGAGGGAGCTCTTACCACCACCCATTGAGGTGACCGTAAGGGCTCCAGTGCTAACCCAGTGGTAACTGGATGGGAAGTACCGCCGGGCTGCTGCAGTAGTCCGGCGGTACTTCCTTTTTAGCGAGCAGTAAGCTCACGTTGGGCTTACCGCCGCTTTGTAAAAGGGGTCCCCAGTGAGAAGGCAGAACATGCATACTTTACTCTACTCTCCCCTTAAACACTCCTGGCTTTCTTTCACTGTTGTTGAAACCTCTCTATTGGGATTCTCTAAATGTCCTGTTTCAATAGTATCCTTCAAGGATGCTCCATGCTGTACCATACGCTCCTAGGTTTTCTTGTCCATTTAGTTTACAAGATGCTCTATTTCCTTTTTTAAATGTTAGTGCCAGCAGCCCGGTTCCACCCCAGTTAAGGTATAGGCCATTCTTTTTTAGATATTTTTTGTAATATATATTTTTATGATTTCAAATTATGTTTATGGTTTATATTGTAATATTTTATATTTTTAATGTATATTTATGTTTTTAGACCCTGAGGCAGGCATTCATTTGCTGAAACACTGACCATGTTGGGGTCCACTTTGAGAATAAAATTTGCCCCCTACTTCTGGCCTACTGTGCTTTCTTCTTGTTTTTGATATCCCCCTATGTTGATAATTCCCTTTGGCTTGTCAAAGAATTCCATGAGCATTGCTCTATTTACTTTAAATTCACACTTGAGAATTTAAAATTTTAGCAATTCCATAAAGGGTAAGCAATTGAAGATTGGATGCCAAGGAATGTTTACCTATACATTTCGATCATAGATTTATGATAGATCACCTAATTTGTATAGCATATATGTGCATACGTTGCACCAGTTTTAAACAGATAAGTATGCACACATTTTATACCTGCTCTTTGGTATGCATAATTTCCCATTTTATTTGTTTTTTTAAAGTATACACATAAGCCCTAACATCATCCAGGTTCTACCCTTGGGACATTGCCACTGAGGTCAGATAAGGTTAGGCATTATTCAGAGTACATAAGTTTTGAAACATATTCTGGCCTATTTTAGCAAAGGCCATTTTTGCATATGAAGAATAATTTTGTGAAAGAACACCCTTGTGGGATGTCAAAATAGTGCCTATTTCATATCTATCTTATAAAAGCTAATGAAACACCCCACTGATACCTTGCATAACAGTAATAAAGAATGTGCAATAAATATGCTTAAGGTGCCATAAAACCTTAGGGCTAATCAGCAGCAACTCAATCACTACACTATACTTTGCTCTTGGCTATAATCATCAGTCAGATTAACTATAATTTGATTTGGTGGAGGAGTAGCCTAGTGGTTAGTGCAGCAGACTTTGATTCTAGGGACCTTGGTTTAATTCCCACTGCAGCTCCCTGTGACCCTGGGCAAGTCACCTAACCCTCCATTGCCCCAGGTACAAAAAAAATACCTGTATATAATATGTAAACTGCTTTGAATGTAGTTGTAAAAACCACAGAAAGGCAGTATATTAAGTTCCATTTCCCTTTCCCCTTCCCTATAATCATCAGTTCCTTAAATATTCTGTCAATATGTTCCTTTTTGTTCAGTGTTATAATGCATATAAAAGTATTTATCAGCAATGAAGTGTTCATATAAAATCAAATGGCTGCGTACAGTTTCACACATTCAAATAAATAATGTCAGTCTTCACTAAAGTATAAACACAATTATACAAATCAAGTTCATGCACATTCATTGTGGATATCCTGAAAATCTGAATGTTGAGTAATTGGTAATACTTTTTATTTCGCGTAGAATGGAATTCCACCGTTTTGAATCCATCAGAATTAAAACAGGTATACAGAGAAATTCATATTACCATACTAATGATACAATTACATGCTAAGAGGTATGTTTACTAAGGTGCGCAATAGGTACATTAGCAACCCGCATTAATGGTGGATGCAAGTTAAATGCTTATGAGCCCATGGGTATGTAAAGGTACATTAGCATTTAATGCGCCTTAACTTTAAAGGTGCGTTAAAAACACTAACGTGCCTTAGTAAACATACCCCTAAGTATGCAGGAAATAAAATAGAGTTAAAAAGATTTTACAGAAGGCAAAAAAGGAAAAAAGGTAAAGGGTACAGGAAATATGCAAAACCTGGCATGAAACCATTAATCATTTAACCCTACTTTTTGCTGCCTATCTTTTAACCAGTTCCTAATCCACAATAGGACATTGCCTCTTATCCTATTGCTTTTTAATTTCCTCAAGAGTCTTCTATGAGGCACTTACACACGTAACTTATAGAATCCTGTAAGTTGCATGCTAAAGTGCATTGTTTACGTGCTAACATTTATGTCTGCTTTGTACATGGCATAAGTGATAGTGCCTAAAAGTTATTCTGCAAATGCTGACTTATGCTCTATTCTATAAAGAAATCTGGGTATTTAAATGTCCTTATAGAGCTCACGCTCAGCACCCTGCATTTTAGTGTACAAATTTGAGGGATCTTTGTAGAATTTCCCCCTGAGGGAACTGATACAGAAAGCTACCAAAGGCTGCAGCATGCCCTTGTTCATTAATGGCCTTCGCATATTAAAAAGTTTTCTATGCTGAGGTTTATTCTTGTAGTAGACATCAGTGTACAGTCTATTAAAATACATGCTAAAGAGCCTATCAACTACCCCTTCCTCCCTAAAAATATTGCTTTGTGGTCCTCAACCTGACCTGACCTGAATGTATTAAAAAAACAGTAGTTCCTAGTGGTTTTGGTGAGACCTTCCCTTCCCCCACCCCAAACTCCAGCAGTAATAAAATACTTCCTGGTATCTAAGGGGACCACTTTCTTCCCCCACCCCAACTCTCAAAACCTAACAGTAAACAAAAAACAATACAACATTCCCTGTTGTCTAGTGGCACCCACCCCTGACCCTTTTTGTGTGCTCCCCTCAAAACCTGAAGAGGTAGGGACAATGTCCACTTGCTCCTGCCTCCAGCACTATCATCTACAAAGTGATAGTGCTCTATGAGGTGTACCCTGGGATGCTACAAGGGCAGGGAAGTAGTGTGATCAACAGGACTCTTCCAATAATCCAAGGAAATGAGTCCTAAAATGAGACTCAACATGGCACCGTGTTTCGGCAAAGTGCCTGCATCAGGAGTCTGTGTGTTGTATTGACTGGAGGAAAGATAGAGAAAATATTTAAATAAAAGATGAACAGGATCGAGTCATTTTGGGCACGTTCACTTAACGTCTTCATACGTCTTTGCACAACCAGAATTTCTGCATTGATGCTGATGCTACTTTTTATTGTTTACTGGTATTGTTAGTCTTTTTAAAGACTCAATCCTGTTCATCTTTGATTTACATATTTTCACTGTCTTCCCTCCAGTCAACACAACACACAGACATCATGATGTACAGGCACTTTGCGAAAACACGGTGCTGTGTCAAGGCTCTTTTTAGCACTGAATAAAGACATTTTTTCTTCATTACGTCTCCTCAGATTATTGGAAGAGTTCTCATGCACACATTACCTGCTCTTGTGTTGTCCTGTCCGTAGTAGATCTCATTTCTCCACCTTGGTGGTCATCCTGTGTACCCCGGGATGCACCAGACTGGGCCACTCTACCATATACTGGAAGAATTTCAGCTGCAGCGGTGGTTTCCTGCCCTTGTTCGCGAGAGAGAAATTTATAGAGTGGCTGGTTAATTCCTCTGTTTGGAAGAATTTTGCCATACTGTTCTTCTGCTTAAAAAAAAAATCCATTGACCCCTGATGCAGCATTATTAGATGAACCTTGGCTATGTTGGAGATATTTTTATTAATACACTTCAGAACCCATTTTTGGTTTTTATTACAGCAACATTTTGGTGTGGAGCCATCTGGAAGCAGCAGATGGACAATTAATGATGAGAAGAGTTTTATTACAAGATTAGTATGGACTATAGAATTTAGGTTGGAAGCAACAACTTGAGGACATTGACATTTTGAGTTTATTGATACATTCCCACTTGATATACTAGGAAACCGGGATTGATAAATTGTTTTATGTTGATAGCAGGTGATATATGTTTTTTGTAATTTAAAAAAAGTTAGTTTTAAGAGTTGCAGTGGGCTTGTAAGTAGTATGCAAAAAGTGAGGTGGAATGGTTAAATAGAAAATGGTTGTTTAACTTGTAGAATTTTTTTTTTTTATGCAGCACATAATTAAACTGTATAATCTACTTCTGGGGAATGTGATCAGAGGTTTAGACAAGTTACTGGAGGAAAAGTCCACAAAAAAATTATTAACCCAGTAAACTTGGGAGAGCCATTACTCATATTAGAGAAAAGCTATGTGTCATATAAGGAGAAAAAGACCTCAGAGACCACAAAGGACACCACAGATAAAGAATTTCTTCTCACAGGGGTCAGCTTACCTTTCATTGGTCTAAAGAATACCTCCCATGATGAATAACTTGTTTTAAGTTTATGCTAACTTATTATTTTCCAAAGACTTCTTCAAAGATATATTTCTTTCTGCTTTTTATGTTTCCTTTTGATATTGCACCCACAAGTAAAATGTTTAAAGCAAAATCACTCATCTCTCACTCCTGGGGAATGTGATAAAGTAGAAATCTTAAACTTGTAAGTGCTGGCATATCAGTGATAACTCTTAAACTCCTGTTCTCAAGATGGTGCCATTACTAATTACTAGAAGTAAGCTAGGAGAAATAGATCTCCATTTTTGAATCTGTTGGGTATTTGTGACCTGGATTGACCACTGTAAGAGACAGGTTGTTGGGATCAATGATTTTAGTCTAATCAGCATGGCTTTTTAAAAATGTTCTTCTGTTCTAAGGAGACAGGAGTAGTCGCACCTGGAGGTACCTTTCTTTCTAGGATCCAGTTTACTACATGACAGTTTTGTGAACAATGACACTTTATTGCCCACATTGAACTGAGGTTGTGACCTGCAGTGCCTTTCATAAGAACATCCATACTGGGTCAGACCAATGGTCCATTCAGCCCAGTATCCTGCTTCCATGTTACCAATCCCAGGGCAAGCAGTGGCTTTCTCCATGTCCATCTCAATAGCAGGCTACGGACTATTCCTCAAGGAACTTGCCCAAACCTTTTTAAAATCCAAATACACTAACCACCATTACTACATGCTCCGACAATGAGTTCCAGAGCTTAACTTTTTTTTGAGTGAAAAAAATGTTTCCTCCTTTTTGTTTTAAAAGTATTTCCATGCAAATTCATTGCATGTCCCCTGGTCATTGTACTTTTTGAATGACAGAAAAACGGATTCACCTCCAACCATTTCACTCCATTCAGGATTTTGTAGACCTCAATCATATCCCCCCTCAGCCACCTCTTTTGCAAGCTGAAGAGCCCTAACCTCTTTAGCCTTTCCTCATATGGGAGCAGTTCCATCCCCTCTATCGTTTTGGTTGCTCTTCTTTGAACCTTTTCTAATTCCGCTATATCTTTTATGAGATACGGTGATCAGAATTGCACACAATACTCAAGGTGAAGTCTCACCACATAGCGATACAGAGGTATTTTAATATTTTTGGTCTTATTTTACATCCTTTTGCTCATAATTCCTAGCATAATGTTTGCTTTTTTGGCTGCCACCACACACTAGGCAGAAGATTTCTGACTTTTTTTTTATTGTCCCGTAACTCTCTCCAGACTGTAGTTCACTTGTGTTTAGATGTCCTGGAGGTGTCAGACTGAATTATTAGCTGAGAGCTGGAATGAATCTGATCAGAAAGACCATTCTAAATGGTCTCCTCCAAGGCCTTGTTATTCCAATCCATCTCTGCAGAGACATAAGACATACAAATTGCCATACTGGGTCAAACCAAAGGTCCATCTAGCTCAGTTATAAAGTTCATGGAGAGATTGGATCAAGGCTTAACTAGGAAAGAAAGTGGATGCAGAAAGCCACACAAGTAATAAGAAGGATTTTTGGGGTAAACCCAAAACATAGGATGTGCAGTCTTTCACACAGAGGAACATCAAAGAGCTCTGAAGGCTGACCAGACAATTTTGATGTGTGTTCCCATTTGAACATATCTGGGCAAAAAAACACTAGGGACAAGGTTGAACTAGCAAGGATAGGACCAAGGAGTTGTAAACCCCAGGTTTCTTGAGAAATTTTCTCTAGAAACTCAAAATTTGGAAGCAGATATGTCAACTGGATCTGGAGTAAGAAAGTACAACAGCTTTGATGAACCAAGATGATAAGAAATGATAAACTAGAATTGAGCAAAGAACATGGTCCAGGGGAAATGCTGAGTGTTCAGATACCTGGAAGCCTCAATAACAATCAGATTATTATGATGAGTCAGACATTTAACTGAAAATGTGACACCCTCTAACAGATACTTCCATTCTTCAAAGGCCCACTTTGTGGTATATCATAGGTCTAGGCGGTATATAAATACCTAAATAAGTAAATAATTATGCTCAGAAGGGGAACACTTCCTGGAAAAATATCCACATGGGACTTATCTGCATGCCTGCAGAGCCAAGGGTTGGGAGCACTTGTTTTCAGTGAGAAATATCAGAACTGGACTGAAACCAATAAATGGCTAGAAAACCGATATGGGTTTAAAAAAAAAAAGACATCACATGAAAATCCAAATCCAAATGAGGAGAAATTGTACCATGGGAAAGCAGAATCACAGGTAACACTGAATCAATGGTGACCAACCTCTGACAAAGTTGGTAAAATAAGACTGGGTTTAACTAAGAGTGCTACAAGAATAAGATGACTTCAGAGAATAAGCGGCAGCCATGGAGCAGATTAAGGTAACCAACCTGGTGGATCCTGCTGACATCTGCTGGCAGGAGTTTACAGGTTCATCCAGGAAAGGCTCTCCTGGGATTTGAGTGACCTGCAGACCAGCAGCAGAGCCTCACAGGGGAATGCAAGAAAGCAGTTGAAGGTGGAGACGCAGTGCTTCCTTCCTAACTTTTCTTGTGACCCTGCAGCATTGAGCTTTCAGTTCCCAACGCAAAGTGTTCAGGAAAATAATCCTATATAATAATTTGCACCTCCAACTACCATAAGAATATAAGCATTGATATACTGAGACAGACCAAAGGTCCATCAAGCCCAGTACCCTGCTTCCAACAGTGGCCAATCCAGGTCACAAGAACCTGGCAAGATCCCAGAATAGTAAAACAGATTTCATGCTGCTTATCCTAGTAATAAGCAGATTTTCCCAAGTCCATCTTAATAATATGAACTTTTATTTTAGGAAATTATCCAAACCTTTTAAAACCCTGCTAAGCTAACTGCTTTTACCACATTCTCTGGCAAGCTGTGGTAAAAGGGGGCCTGTGGTGGTGTCAGCACATGGATTTGCCACGTCCCAAGGCCCCCTTTTACTGCAGTGGGTAAAAGGTTGTTTTTGGCCCCCCAAAAATGAAATGGCCCTGTGCTAATCACAGGGATTGTTGTGCGGCCATATCCAGGGGAAGCTCTTACCACTACCTATTTAGGTGATAGTAAGGGTTCCCGCACAACACGGCGGTAACTGGGCAGCATGCGGCGCTGTCCGATTACTGCTGGGTAAGCCCCAGCACTACAAAAATAAAAAATATTTTTGTCACACCTGAAATGGGGGTGGGATCCTGCGGTAGTCCTGATTTGGCACGTTTCAACTCTACAATGTTGTAGCTCTACATTGTAAAAGGGCCCCTTAGTGTGCTCCAGTACACACAGGGCTGGTGCCTATTCTATATATCCTATTAACAATAAAAAATGTTACCGATTTCAGAAAAAAAGTTGAAAGTCTAACTTTTCACAAAGGTCTTTCCCAATATAAGAACTAAAATGGGTCTTGGTGCTGTATATCAATGATTTATGTAAAGTGTAAGACAACTTACAGAGCTATGGTATGGGAAATTAAGGGCCCCTTTTACTAAGCCGTGTAAGTGTCTACACACGCCCAGCACACGCCAAAAAGCGAATGCTACATACCTGTAGAAGGTATTCTCCGAGGACAGCAGGCTGATTGTTCTCACTGATGGGTGACGTCCACGGCAGCCCCTCCAATCGGAACACTTTCTAGCAAAGTCCTTTGCTAGTCCTCGCGCGCCGATGCGCACCGCGCATGCGCAGCCGTCTTCCCGCCCGAACCGGCTCGTGCCCGCCAGTCTCATATGTAGCAAGACAAAGAGAAGGGAAGACACAACTCCAAAGGGGAGGCGGGCGGGTTTGTGAGAACAATCAGCCTGCTGTCCTCGGAGAATACCTTCTACAGGTATGTAGCATTCGCTTTCTCCGAGGACAAGCAGGCTGCTTGTTCTCACTGATGGGGTATCCCTAGCCCCCAGGCTCACTCAAAACAATAACCATGGTCAATTGGGCCTCGCAACGGCGAGGACATAACTGAGATTGTGTAACCTGGGGTTAAAGAATTTAAAAATAAATACTTGCCTGGGAGGTTTTTGGAGGGTCTCCGATGGCTGCAGGAGCAGGCAGCAAGGTTTTGGGAGGCTTCTCGGGTCATTTGTGGCTGGGGTCCGTTTCGGGGCCGATTTTGGGCCGTTTTGTGTAGATGGGAGCACTGCGGTGGAGGAGTGGCGCTCCCCAAGGGATTTTGGGGCCTTCCGTTCCCATTTTAGGGAGGGAGGAGCTGCGTCGCCGTTTTTGGCTCCCGGGGCGAAGGAGCGAGGCCCCGGGAGTGAAGAGGATGGCGCTGTTGTTTTCGGGCCCGTGCAGTGCAAGGAAGCGCCGAAAAGAAGGGCTGCAGGTAAAGAGGACATCGTGGGAGTGACGTGCGAGCGTGCATGAGGCAGCGCGCCTCATGCACGAATCGCGAACGCGTGTCTTCGCGAGTAGGCCAAAGCCGGGGCCTAAATTTTGGGCTGGCTTCGGTGCTTTTTTATTTTTGGATCCGTTTTTACCCCAGGACGTCCGGGACCGGAACCGAGGGTAGGCATCGAGTGTGCTGAAAATCTACAACAAGGTAAGGGGTTTTTTAATCTAAAATTTGCATTTATTTATTTTTAAATTGTATAAGTTCGGTTTTTGATTTTTAAAAAATCAGGGGTTTAAGTTTTTTAAATTTGGTTTTTAGATTCATGATCAGGGGATTTTTCTTGATTTTTCTATCGGATTAGTTTTTTGAATTTAAATATTTTTAGGGGGTTTTTGGAGGGGTGCTAGTTTGAAGGGGTTAATAAAGGGTTAAATTCTTAAATTCGACAGGGTAGATTAAGGAAGGGGTATATTAATTTTTGAGATGGGTTTTACAAATTTGGGTAGTTTTGGAGGGGTGTTAGAGGGGATAGTGTGCGGCGGATAGGAAAATTGGGGTATTTTTAAAATTTAAAAGTATGGTTAGATGGAGGATTCGGGGTTTTAGTGGCAGGGAAAATTTGGGGTATTTTGGGAAAAATTGGAAGGAGTTATAGTTTAATTTTATAATTTCCAATTAAACTCTATGGGAAATTATAAAATAAAATGGAGATTTTGCTGTGCTTCTCAAGATTCCGCTGGTCAGCTAGAGGGTTTAGAATGTTGGAAAAGGCTTGGGATTGGTCAGCAATGCTTGGAATCCCAAGCCAAAGCTTGGTCTCCTAGGAGATGAGGCTAACTGACAGTGGGAGTGAGAGGCTGGTGACTGAAGAGAGCGGAAGCGCAGCTCAGTGTGGGAGAGAAAGTGTGAGATTATTGGTGACTGGAAAGTAGAAAGTGAGTTTAGTGTGATAGTAAAAAGTATGAGAGTGATAGTGAATAAAAGGGAAAGCCTGTAAAAGGGGTTTTATTTAATTTTTGATTAGTTATAATGAACTTGGGGGTATGAGATGTGATTGGTTTTGGTAGTGAAGTGTATGAATGATAGGGGAAAGTGTATGATTACAGGTGAGAATAAGAAGGTGATTAAGGAATGTTGGGATGCAAGGGACTGAAAGGGTTATCAGCCTCTTCAGTTAGGGAATTAAGTGATTAGCATAGGTTTGAAGCAGTACAGGGATTTTTATTTAATTTTATTTAAATAGTTTAATTGGCCCTAAGTATTAAATAATAATTCCCTAGAACTAAAGGTATCAACAACGTGAGAGAATAGATAGGGTTTTTTTCTTCCTATTAAGTTTTTAAGAGATAGGTTTAGGGAGAAGACCTGGAAGAAGCACCTGGAAGTTGGAGAACCAACAAGGGCCCCTCCGCAAGACAGACTACACATCATACAGTGAATTGATATCAGCTAAGTGACTATTGAGAGAATATAGAAAAAAAATAGAAAAGAAAAGATAGAGAAAGACAAAGACAATTATATATATACTTACCTTGCTTGCTTCTCTAGAGTGAAGACAGGTACCTGTGAAAAGAGAACAAAGAACACACAAAGTATCAATTCTAATAATTTATTGTATAGCTTATTTGTCATCTGATTTAATTGAAAAGAAATTGAGAAAGGTTATTTGAGATACTTATCTGAAAATTCTTGAGACTAAAAGTGATTCCTGTAAAGAAAAAGAAAAAGAAACTAAGTTAATGTATTAACCCTAAGTTGAGAAATTATTTAGTTAGAATTGTGATACCAATAGAAGGGAATTTGGTTAGAAATTAAAATGTTATTGTTCCTAGTTTTTATGATTACCAGAATGTGTTGAATAAACTTGTGTTATTTATATTAAACATAATAGAGTTTTATTGCCTCCTTCAAATAAGGGATAATCCTGAATCTAGTTTTTTTTCCCCTCATGATCCCAGGGATTATGAGGAGAGGTTAGTTTTTGTAGCTTACCCTTTTCATTCTGATGTAGAGCTCCAGAGTCACGACTACTGACATCTGAACATTTGGAGTTCTATTACTGATGACATCTTGTGCCAGAGCGAGAGGGGTACAGCCCACAATTGACCTAAAAAATTTACCAACTAACTGAGAGTGCAGCCTGGAACAGAACAAACATGGGCCTAGGGGGGTGGAGTTGGATTCTAAACCCCGAACAGATTCTGAAGCACTGACTGCTCGAACCGACTGTCGCGTCGGGTATCCTGCTGCAGGCAGTAATGAGATGTGAATGTGTGGACAGATGACCACGTCGCAGCTTTGCAAATCTCTTCAATAGTGGCTGACTTCAAGTGGGCTACCGACGCTGCCATGGCTCTAACATTATGAGCCGTGACATGACCCTCAAGAGCCAGCCCAGCCTGGGCTTAAGTGAAGGAAATGCAATCTGCTAGCCAATTGGATATGGTGTGTTTTCCCACAGCCACTCCCCTCCTGTTGGGATCAAAAGAAACAAACAATTGGGCGGACTGTCTGTTGGGCTGTGTCCGCTCCAGATAGAAGGCCAATGCTCTCTTGCAGTCCAATGTGTGCAGCTGACGTTCAGCAGGGCAGGAATGAGGACGGGGAAAGAATGTTGGCAAGACAATTGACTGGTTCAGATGGAAAACGACACAACCTTTGGCAAGAACTTAGGGTGAGTGCGGAGGACTACTCTGTTATGATGAAATTTGGTGTAAGGGGCCTGGGCTACCAGGGCCTGAAGCTCACTGACTCTACGAGCTGAAGTAACTGCCACCAAGAAAATGACCTTCCAGGTCAAGTACTTCAGATGGCAGGAATTCAGTGGCTCAAAAGGAGATTTTATAGCAGCAGCTTCAGAGAGCATTTTCCATCTCACAGATAGGCTGCAGAGAATACCTTCTCCTGCTTTAGACTTAGCCTGGCCTCAGAATGACATCCTATAGTATATCTCCTATCAAACTGAGCTCTCTTTTTCATCAAGCACTGCCATTTCCTCCCCTCACCCTCCCCACTGACAGTTTGAACTTCGTGGGTGTGGCTTGGATCTCTTTCAGGGAGAGAAAACTAACAACTTATAGCAGCAGCTTCAGAGAGCATTTTCCATCTCACAGATAGGCTGCAGAGAATACCTTCTCCTGCTTTAGACTTAGCCTGGCCTCAGAATGACATCCTATAGTATATCTCCTATCAAACTGAGCTCTCTTTTTCATCAAGCACTGCCATTTCCTCCCCTCACCCTCCCCACTGACAGTTTGAACTTCGCGGGTGTGGCTTGGATCTCTTTCAGGGAGAGAAAACTAACAACTTATAGCAGCAGCTTCAGAGAGCATTTTCCATCTCACAGATAGGCTGCAGAGAATACCTTCTCCTGCTTTAGACTTAATCCCACCCACCCTACCCCTCTACCCACCCACCCCTAGAGTGACATGTCTTATATAACCTCCCTATCAACCCACTCATTACTTTACCTCACCCATTTCTATTCTTCTATCACCTTCTCCCACTACTCCAACCAGAGTTACACCTAATCACACTGACCACCCTTCAACATCTTCTGTCCTTCTGTGACTGTTCTCTTGTGCTTGACTGCTTAAATATTTTAAATTTAAATGCTTTACTTTTTGTCTATTAGATTGTAAGCTCTTTGAGCAGGGACTGTCTTTCTTCTGTGTTTGTACAGCGCTGCGTACACTTTGTAGCGCTCTAGAAATGTTAAATAGTAGTAGTAGTAGATTTCATCAGCTGGGTGAGAACGACATTGAGATCCCATGACACTGTAGGAGGCTTGACAGGGGGCTTTAATAAAAGCAAACCTCTCATGAAGCGAACAACTAAAGGCTGTCCTGAGATCGGCTTACCTTCCACACGGTAATGGTATGCACTGATTGCACTAAGGTGAACCCTTACAGAGTTGGTCTTGAGACCAGACTCAGACAGGTGCAGAAGGTATTCAAGCAGGGTCTGTGTAGGACAAGAGCGAGGATCTAGGGCCTTGCTGTCACACCAGACGGCAAACCTCCTCCACAGAAAGAAGTAACTCCTCTTAGTGGAATCTTTCCTGGAAGCAAGCAAGATGCGGGAGACACCCTCTGACAGACCCAAAGAGACAAAGTCTGATCATCCAGGCCGTGAGAGCCAGGGACCTGAGGTTGGGATGTAGAAGCGCCCCTTCGTCCTGTGTGATGAGGGTCGGAAAACACTCCAATCTCCACGGTTCTTCGGAGGATAACTCCAGAAGAAGAGGGAACCAGA
Organism: Microcaecilia unicolor; assembly: GCF_901765095.1. Lineage (NCBI taxonomy): Eukaryota > Metazoa > Chordata > Amphibia > Gymnophiona > Siphonopidae > Microcaecilia > Microcaecilia unicolor. The sequence goes on along the minus strand of NC_044031.1, from coordinate 258,452,237 downwards.
TCTGACGCGGCCAAAAAGGAGCAATCAGAATCATGGTGCCTCGGTCTTGCTTGAGTTTCAACAAAGTCTTCCCCACCAGAGGGATGGGAGGATAAGCATACAGCAGGCCCTCCCCCCAATCCAGGAGGAAGGCATCCGATGCCAGTCTGCCGTGGGCCTGAAGCCTGGAACAGAACTGAGGGACTTTGTGGTTCACTCGAGATGCGAAGAGATCCACCAAGGGGGTGCCCCACACCTGGAAGATCTGACGCACTACACGGGAATTGAGCGACCACTCGTGAGGTTGCATAATCCTGCTCAACCTGTCGGCCAGACTGTTGTTTACACCTGCCAGATATGTGGCTTGGAGCACCATGCCATGACAGTGCGCCCAGAGCCACATGCTGACGGCTTCCTGACACAGGGGGCGAGATCCGGTGCCCCCCTGCTTGTTGACATAATACATGGCAACCTGGTTGTCTGTCTGAATTTGGATAATTTGGTGGGACAGCCGATCTCTGAAAGCCTTCAGAGCGTTCCAGATCGCTCGTAACTCCAGAAGATTGATCTGCAGATCGCGTTCCTGGAGGGACCAGCTTCCTTGGGTGTGAAGCCCATCGTCATGAGCTTGCCATCCCAGGAGAGCCACATCCGTGGTCAGCACTTTTTGTGGCTGAGGAATTTGGAAAGGACGTCCCAGAGTCAAATTGGACCAAATCGTCCACCAATACAGGGATTTGAGAAAACTCGTGGACAGGTGGATCACGTCTTCTAGATCCTCAGCAGCCTGAAACCACTGGGAAGCTAGGGTCCATTGAGCAGATCTCATGTGAAGGCGGGCCATGGGAGTCACATGAACTGTGGAGGCCATGTGGCCCAGCAATCTCAACATCTGCCGAGCTGTGATCTGCTGGGACGCTCGCACCCGCGAGACGAGGGAGAACAAGTTGTTGGCTCTCGTCTCTGGGAGATAGGCGCGAGCCATCCGAGAATCCAGCAGAGCTCCTATGAATTCGAGTTTCTGCACTGGGAGAAGATGGGACTTTGGATAATTTATCACAAACCCCAGTAGCTCCAGGAGGCGAATAGTCATCTGCATGGACTGCAGGGCTCCTGCCTCGGATGTGTTCTTCACCAGCCAATCGTCGAGATATGGGAACACGTGTACCCCCAGTCTGCAAAGTGCCGCTGCTACTACAGCCAAGCACTTCGTGAACACTCTGGGCGCAGAGGCGAGCCCAAAGGGTAGCACACAGTACTGGAAGTGACATGTGCCCAGTTGAAATCGCAGATACTGTCTGTGAGCTGGCAGTATCGGGATGTGCGTGTAGGCGTCCTTCAAGTCCAGAGAGCATAGCCAATCGTTTTCCTGAATCATGGGGAGAAGGGTGCCCAGGGAAAGCATCCTGAACTTTTCTTTGACCAGATATTTGTTCAGGGCCCTTAGGTCTAGGATGGGACGCATCCCCCTTGTTTTCTTTTCCACAAGGAAGTACCTGGAATAGAATCCCAGCCCTTCTTGCCCGGATGGCACGGGCTCGACCGCATTGGCGCTGAGAAGGGCGGAGAGTTCCTCTGCAAGTACCTGCTTGTGTTGGAAGCTGTAAGACTGAGCTCCCGGTGGACAAGAGGTGGTCAAATTGAGGGTGTATCCTTGCCGGACTATTTGGAGAACCCACTGATCGGAGGGTATGAGAGGCCACCTTTGGTGAAAAGCTTTCAACCTCCCTCCGACTGGCAGGTCACCCGGCACTGACACTTGGATGTCGGCTATGCTCTGCTGGAGCCAGTCAAAAGCTCGTCCCTTGCTTTTGCTGGGAAGCCGAGGGGCCTTGCTGAGGCGCATGCTGCTGACGAGAGCGAGCGCGCTGGGGCTTAGCCTGGGCCGCAGGCTGTCAAGAAGGAGGATTGTACCTACGCTTACCAGAAGAGTAGGGAACAGTCTTCCTTCCCCACAAAAATCTTCTATCTGTAGAGGTAGAGGCTGAAGGCTGCCGGCGGGAGAACTTGTCGAATGCCGTGTCCCGCTGGTGGAGCTGCTCTACCACCTGCTTGACCTTTTCTCCAAAAATATTATCCGCACGGCAAGGCGAGTCCGCAATCCGCTGCTGGATTCTATTCTCCAGGTCGGAGGCACGCAGCCATGAGAGTCTGCGCATCACCACACCTTGAGCAGCGGCCCTGGACGCAACATCAAAGGTGTCATACACCCCTCTGGCCAGGAATTTTCTGCACGCCTTCAGCTGCCTGACCACCTCCTGAAATGGCTTGGCTTGCTCAGGGGAGAGCTTGTCCACCAAGCCCGCCAACTACCGCACATTGTTCCGCATGTGTATGCTCGTGTAGAGCTGGTAGGACTGAATCTTGGCCACGAGCATAGAAGAATGGTAGGCCTTCCTCCCAAAGGAGTCCAAGGTTCTAGAGTCCTTGCCCGGGGGCGCCGAAGCATGCTCCCTAGAACTCTTGGCCTTCTTTAGGGCCAAATCCACAACTCCAGAGTCATGAGGCAACTGAGTGCGCATCAGCTCTGGGTCCCCATGGATCCGGTACTGGGACTCGATCTTCTTGGGAATGTGGGGATTACTTAGAGGCTTGGTCCAGTTTGCCAGCAATGACTTTTTGAGGACATGATGCATGGGTACTGTGGACGCTTCCTTAGGTGGAGAAGGATAGTCCAGGAGCTCAAACATTTCAGCCCTGGGCTCGTCCTCCACAACCACCGGGAAAGGGATGGCCGTAGACATCTCCCGGACAAAGGAAGCAAAAGACAGACTCTCAGGAGGAGAAAGCTGTCTTTCAGGAGAGGGAGTGGGATCGGAAGGAAGACCCTCAGACTCCTCGTCAGAGAAATATCTGATGTCTTCTTCTTCTTCCCACGAGGCCTCACCATCGGTGTCAGACACAAGTTCACGGACCTGTGTCTGCAACCGTGCCCGGCTCGACTCCGTGGAACCACGGCCACGGTGGGAGCGTCGAGAGGTAGACTCCCTCGCCCGCACCGGCGAAGCTCCCTCCGCCGACGTAGTCGGGGAGCCTTCCTGGGAGGCTAACGCACTCGGTACCGCAAGCGGCACCGATGTCGGAGACCTCACCCCGGACAATGGGCCAGCCGGCGCCTCGCTCGACGGTACCGGTGGCGCAAGCACCCCCGGTACCGGAGGGGTAGGGCGCAACAGCTCTCCCAGGATCTCTGGGAGAACTGCCCGGAGGCTCTCGTGCAGAGCGGCTGTGGAAAAAGACATGGAAGCCGATGCAGGAGTCGATGTCAGAACCTGTTCCGGGCGTGGAGGCTGTTCCGGGCTGTCCAAAGGGGAGCGCATCGACACCTCTTGAACAGAGGGTGAGCGGTCCTCTCGGTGCCGATGCTTACTGGGTGCCGACTCCCTCGGCGACCCAGAGCTCTCGGTGCCGACACGGGAAGGGGACCGGTGACGATGCTTCTTCAATTTTTTGGAACGAAGCACGTCACCGGAGCTTCCCGGCACCGACGAGGAGGACATAGATTACAGCCATTGCTTCCTCGGGGCCGAGGCCGAAGGAGGTCGGTCTCGGGGGGGCTGTACCGCAGGAGCCCTCAGGGTAGGGGGAGACCCACCCGAAGGCTCACCGCCACCAGCAGGGGTATGGACAGCCCTCACCTGCACTCCAGACGAAGCACCACCGTCCGACGACATCAGCAGACGAGGAGGTCTCGATACCACCAACGCAGCCCTCCGATGTCGCCCCGATGCAGAGGGCCGATGCCTCGATGCACTCGATGCAATCGGGGGCGAGGATGAAGGTCCGGGCTCCGACGACGTCGAAGCAGTCGATACTCCCGGTGCCGACGCCGACGAAGAGCCCGAGAACAGAACATTCCACTGGGCTAATCTCGCTACCTGAGTCCGCTTTTGCAAAGGAGAACACAGACTACAGGCCTGAGGGCGGTGCCCAGCCCCCAGACACTGAAGACACGACGCGTGCCTGTCAGTGAGCGAGATTACCCGGGCGCACTGGGTGCACTTCTTGAAGCCGCTGGAAGACTTCGATGTCATGGGCGGAAAAATCGCGCCGGCGAGATCAAAACTCGAAATGGCGAAAATGGCACGACGAAAGAAAACTTACCGGGGCAAAAACTAGAAGTACGGGAAGGGAGAAAACCATAAAGGTCTCCTTCCGACACCTTTTTTTTTTTTTTTTTTAAGAACGAAGTCAATAAACGATGCACGAGGTCAACTTTGGGGCGCGAACGGCGAAACACGACCGTACCGAGCGCGGACAAAAGAAGACTGGCGGGCACGAGCCGGTTCGGGCGGGAAGACGGCCGCGCATGCGCGGTGCGCATCAGCGCGCGAGGACTAGCAAAGGACTTTGCTAGAAAGTGTTCCGATTGGAGGGGCTGCCGTGGACGTCACCCATCAGTGAGAACAAGCAGCCTGCTTGTCCTCGGAGAATGGACTTACCACCCGACTTCCATGTGGCTCTTGCGGTAATTTCATTTTTGGCATGCATCTGGAAAATATTTTTGTGGGGGAAAAAAAGAAGCCTTTTTTACAGGTGCGTTGAAAAATAATTCTGTGTGCGCCCAAAACCCGCGCCTACACTACCGCAGGCCACTTACCGCAGCTTAGTAAAAGGACCCCTAAGTTTAGAGAATGGGTTATAAGTGTATTGTATCCAGGCGTTTATCAGTTGGTTGGTGCCTGTATTCTATCTATGTGTTGTTTGTCTTGATTTTAACTAAGTATTTATCCCTCTCAGTAGAATTGATGTAGTGGGCTATAAATGTTTCAATAAATAAATAAGTACAATATAATCTAATTAATAGGAAATTAAAAAAAAACTTCTGTAATATGAATCCAGCCTCTCCTCTATTCGCATTAGGGAAGTAGCATGCCGCATCACACACCTTAAGGGAAAAAAACCCACTCCAATCTAAATTACATTATATTACATCTAAAACTGTCCAGTTAGTAATGTTAAAAACTTACTTGGATGAGTGAGAGAGATGTAAAGCCAAATAAAAAAAAATTAGTTAAAAGGAATGTAAAAAAATGGGGTTAGTGAGTTGCGGGAGTCACAGAAGACAAAATGAGTTCCTTTGCTCATTAAATACTGAAAAAGGAGAAGGTGATGTGCCTGAGGCAGGATACAGTCGCAATTTTTGGGTTCATATATTTTTATTGAATTCACAAGAATTGTTTTGTACAATTTCCATTTACTGAACATAAAGTGTACTCATCTGGGAGGATACAACCACTGTATTGTACAAAAGATTTTATCTAATGGTGTAACTGTACTGGTTGCAATTAAAGCACCTGGGATACATAACAATCTTAACGACTAGCCAAAAAAAGCACAAGGAGCCTTCAAGAGCGGGGGGCATCTGATTCATCAAGTAAAGTTGAAACACCCCCCACTCTTGAAAGCTCCTTGTGCTTTTTTGGTTATTCGCTTTTGCGCTTTTGGATTCCTTCTCCTTTGTGCTATACATAACGATCTACACATTTTCTGAAGTTTTTCTTGTATGTTTTATTTTTTGACTGCAACAACCTCTTGGGGTTTATATTTAGTAGTGACAGTTAGCTTATTAAATAGGTATATCAAGTGGTGATGATCATATGCATCTGTTACAAAGCAATGTTTCTATCAGGACCATAGGTCAATATTTACATCTATACTAGTATAAACAAATTAACATACCGATTTTATGTGTTTTTAAAAAAATCTCTATTGGCTTCTTATGCTTCCAACATGGCAGCTTGTACCCCAATCTGTGGTGACTGGGCTGCTAGCCACACGATACTTGAAACAAAAGAGAATGCACAAAGACCAGGTGGTGTTTCTTAGTGTATACCTTCGTATTTCCTTCTGCTCTGTATTTCTGATCTCACCTTATTTAGGGATACACAAGCAGGTAGTGTGCTCCTAGGAACAATGCAAGCCTCAGGAAAATAAGACATCCTCAATAGCTGATCCCCATCCAACCTGCTCTGCTCATGGCACATCCTGCCTCCCCCAGCATGCACATACATACCCCCATAGCTCTCGCACTGATTGAATGTTTAGGGTTGTTGTTTCTGCATAACCAAGTTCCCAAATCTGTTAATGAAAGAAACTCCATTTTCTTTCCAAAAGAATACAGAGAAATAGAAGAGAATAAATAAAAATTGTTATATAGTTTATCAGCCATAAAATGGCCCTACCATTAATAAAATCTTAATTGCTAAACGTTAGTGCATATCCAGTGGCACCCAGCATCTAGACCAGATCGAGCAAGCACTGGATCACTGAGAAATTTTAAAAAAACTGTATTCCAAAAGCATCATGAAATAAAAACGCTTTTAACATAAATTGAGATTAAAGGAAGGGGGGGGGGGGAATCAGTAATAATGTCAGGAAGTATTTTTTCACTGAGAGTGTGGTAGATACTTAGAATGTCCTCCTGCAGGAAGTGGTGAAGATGAAAATGATAATCGAATTCAAAAATGCATGGGATATACACAAAGGAATCCTGTTTAGAAGGAATGGATCAAAGAAGCTTAGCGGGGATTAGTTGGGGAAGCAGTGCTAGGCAGACTTCTACAGTCTGTGCCCTGACCATCACTGGATAGATTCATCTTCAGAAGTTGGCGAACAAGGCCAGTGCTGGGCAGATCGTGGCTGAATAGATTTGGATGGGTTGTAATGGAGCTTTTCAGGGGCTTTGATGAAAACTTCTAAAGTTTTAGAACAAGGACCATGCCAGGCAGGCTTCTATGGTCTATGCCCTGAAAATGGCAAGGAGAAAGCAAGATCAGATATACATATGAAGTATGTCATACCTTATTGTAACGAGTTATCTTGTTGGGCAGACTGGATGGACCATACAGGTCTTTATCTGCTGTCTTCTACTATGTTACTTTTAACTGAGTCTCAAAAGTTGCTAACAAGAGCTCCAAACATAGATACTGAGACAATGCATTCCAGAGGGAAGACCTCATAGCACTGAATATTTTGGCTCTGATAGTATCCAAGATTATAAATTGAAGTGATGGAACCACTCATTGATTTTATGCTACTGAACTGAGTGGTCTTTTTGGATAATAAGGTATTAGTAATCTGGATAAATAAGATGGAATACCTGAATAGTGTACTTTATAAACAAAGAATAAAATCTTAAACATTATCCTATGTTGAATGGGGAGCCAATGTTCCTTGAAGAGTATGGGGGGGGGGGGGGGGGGGGGGGGGTCTGTTTACGTGTAATATGGTATACATTTAGTGAATAATTTAACTAATAGATTTTCAACAATCTAAAGTCTTCTGATATCTGATAGTCATATGCCATTAAAGAAAGAGTTGCAATAATCCAATTGGCTATCCTATATAATAATTCTCACCTCCAACGTTCTATGCTTGGGACCATGGCTCCCTGGCTGCAGGTGGACTGCAAGGCAGACACGCATGGACGTCAATGACGTGAAAACAGCTGATTCCAAGGCAAGGAGAGGAGTAGGGAAACACGCGCAGCGTGTTTCCCTACTCCTCCTACTGCCTCGGAATCAGCTGTCACCCCCCGCGCTACGGCCCACTCAAAACCTACCCCCTTCCTGAACCTATCGATCCCCCCCACCGAAATGCCGAAAACCGCACCCCCCGCCGCTGTTGTGCACTACCTGTGCTGACAGCCGAAGTGTTGTTCTGCCCTTCGGGTGGGTTCCTCAATCATCTTCTCAGAAAGTTTAACTCCGTGCGTCTGACGTCAGACGCATGCAGAGGAACGTCCCGACAAGATGATTGAAGAACCAACGGGAAGGAAAGAACAACACTTCGGCTGTAAGAACAGGTAGCACAACAATGGCAGCAGCGGCGGCGGGGGGCAGCTTTCGCCGGAATGGGGGGGGGGGAATGACAGATTCGCGGAAGGGAGGGTTCAAGGGGGCCGTAGCACAGAGAGGGGGGGGGGGAATTGCCTGCCTAAGGCCCGTTTCCTTGCCTACAGAAATGGGCCTTTTTTACTAGTTTATAAAGGAATGTATCAGAACTCAGCTTCAACTCACGGGCACATTACTTGACTTTCTCTTCTAGTGATTTCTTCCTAGCTATTCTGTCACAAACACTATTTCCATTCAGGTTTTTTTTTTCCCTGATAGCTGATGGATGAATCCTCACATCAGCTGCAATGAGAGAAGTATGCATGTCTTTAGATGTTTGCAACTTTATGGATTATTTGAGGGTTTGCTGTCAGGGTGATTTTTGGCAGGACAACTGCTCCTGGGTAAAGTCACTGTAATCTTCAGATTTTTCCTTCTGTGGATTATTTGTTTGACAGTAGATAAATGGAGTATCAAATGCTTGGAAATGATCTTGCAATCCTGACCAGAGAGATGATCATCAACTAATCTTTTTCATAGGTCCTCTGGATTTTTTTTTTTTAATTTCAGCACGATGAGTGTAACTTTTTAGATCAAAGTCAAAACCTTTAGTACCTTTATATAGGAAAGAATGTCCAAACTCTTGCATGCTGATTTACTCTAAAGGGTGGCTTATTCTTACTCCAAATTAATCATAATTGCCTTTCAAAATTAAGGGGTACTTTTACTAAGCTGAAGTAAAAAGTGGGCTGCACTAGTGTGAGCATGTATTTTTGGCACACTCTTGGCCTTTTTTTTACCGTGGCTGGGGAAAAAGGTGTTTTTCAATGGGGCAGTAAATGGCCGTGCACTAAAATGAAAGGCAGCGCATGACTATTTGCTGCCTGAGCCCTTACCGCCAGCCATTGACCTAGCGGTAAGGGCTCATACGCCACTCACATGGTAATCATACAGCAAGCGCCAATATGGGTGTGCTGCCGATTACTTCCAGGAACCAGCGCATGCCAGCTTCGGAACTACCACCAGGTACTCACGCTACCCTGGAGATAGTGTCGATTTGGCGCGCATTACCCGCACATTAGCCCAACCCCGCTCTGTAAAAGGGCCCCTAAATTTTCAAAATTCAGTTATTCAAGTATATAAAACATGTCACTACATCAATGCACTGCCCCCTTCATCAAAGTTCATTGTCATCGGCTTAAATCATCGATATGCTTATTTTAAAAGGCACTTTTTAACTGTAAAGAAGCCACCAATATTTCTAGAAGAAGCAGAGCACTGTTACATAACTTGCACAAGCCTGAACTGTGCTTGTGCATCTAGCATCATCCCCTGAAGCAGCTTCTCCAGCGAAACAGGGTACCCCTGTCAGAGTTTATGTAACAGCGCTTTGCCTCTTCTAGAAATATTGGTGGCATCTTTACAGATAAGCACTTTTAAATTAAGCATATCAATGATTTAAGCCTATGAAAATTGATGACGGAGAGGTAGTGTTTTGATGTAGTGATGTGCTTTATATTCTGCAATAACTGAACTTTGAACTTTGAAAGTCCAATATAACTAATCTGGATTTAGATTTCGGAGTCATAATAGTGGAGTTTTTTTGACCAATGATTTTTGTGAGCTGATAACAAAAACAATTTAACTTGTTTGTATAAAAGCTCCTTTTTGACTGAAGTCTTTTTTCTCCACATTTTTTCTCTTTTTGTTGCCTATTAAATATTAAATCCAGATATCATAAGGTCTTCATTATAGATAATTTTTGTGACTCTCTTGATGTTTGGTGTCTGCTATCTCTCTTGATTTTGTTTGTTTATTCTTACTCAAATACCTGAGTCTATTTAGGCAATTTAGACTTCTATTATCACGCCACACTAGTAGTTCCCACACGGCAATGCTAACAGAGCCCATTCAAAGTGGATGGGCTTTGTCAGCATTACCAGACCAGGAGGCACTAGCGCCGCTTGATAAGACAGCCTACGGAAGGTAGTTACTAAGGTGCATTAAGACAATAGCATGTGTTTATTACCTTTAATGAATGCTAGTTTAGGTTGCCACTGGAAACCTAATAAAGAGATGCAAATCATGCAAACAGAGGCAAAACACCTCATTATGTAGATCATAACATAGCATGCAGTGAAAACAAGTTGTATTATTCAAAAATAAATGTTTCCTCAAAATTGTCATTATTCTTCCTGCCCAGGAGCATCATGTCATTAATACGCAGCCTGGGTGCCATCCTAAAAGGGCTGAACCATGAAACCATGAAAAAAAGCTGCTCCCCATTCCCCTCTCCTTATCACACCCCCAAGGATACACTCAACCTCCTCCCTCCAAAGATACCCCTGCACCCCTAGCATTAAAGGTAGGGTTACCATATAGCTCCAGAAAAAGGAGGACAGATTGAGCCAGTCTGGGTTTTACTTTCATTGCTTTCAATGGAAGCAAAACCCAGACTGGATCAATGTGTCCTCCTTTCTCTGGAGCCATATGGTAACCCTAATTAAAGGCACATGAATTAATGCTGCTAAGCCCCACTGACAAAGACCCATCCTTATCCCCCTCCTTCCAGGCCTCCCTTAGGTATCTCTGGTAGTCTAGGGAAGGCTAGGCAGGGGTAATCCCCAGTCACTCCTGCTCATGCAAGCATCAATTTCAAAATGGCACCTGTGACTCCCAGCAGTAGTCTTGCAGTACAACTGCAAGTCGAAGGGGAAGGGGGTCATCCTGGAACTCGAAGGGGAGGGAGGGAGGCACGGGGGTGTGGAACTCAAACGAGAATGGGGGTCATGGAAATCGGAAGGGAGGGAGGGGTCCTGGAACTCGAAGGGGAGGGGAGGGAGGGGGTCCTGGAACTCAAAAAGAGGGGAGGGGAGGGAGGGGATCCTGGAACTCAAAGGGGAGGGGGGTCCTGGAACTCAAAGGGGAGGGGGAGGGGTCCTGGAACTCAAAGGGGAGGGGGCCTGGAACTCAGAGGGCACAGAGAGAGAGAGGTAGGGAGGGGGCCTGGAACTCAGAGGGGAGAGAGATGAAGGGAGGGGGCCCTGGATATGGGTGGATGGAGGAGAGGCCAGGGGAGAATGCAGAGTTGATGCACATGTAGGGGGGGAGGGCAAGGGGCAGAGGAGAATTGCTGCACCACGATGGATGGAGGGGGCAGGGGAGAGATGCTGCACATGCATAGGCGGTCGGTGGCCCAACTGTTTGGGGAGGCTAAAGGGGGTGGGATTATGGGTGGAGCCAGAGGTGGGGCTTATATCCATAATTGTCTGACAACACACCTAGCTCCGCCCCACCTAGCCCTGCCCTTATTGACAAGATGTGTTTTAAAATTTTTTATTCATGAAATTTCAAATAAAGACAAATCAAGAAAACTTGTACAGAAAAACTAATTCAAATAAGGACAATGCTCTCATAGGAAACCTATCTAGCCCATTATATGGGCTGAAGCCATAGGCAGAGCTTACCACCATTTTCACTCACCCAAAACAATAGCAAATGCTATTCTAAATAATAGCAAAAGATTATTAGAAATGAGAAACTACATTTGTGTGATCCAGCTGTAAAAAGTCAAATGCTGTTCCAATTGGATAGGTGGTGCCTTAAAAAGATGACAAACAATATAGATAGATAGATAGATAGATAGATAGATAGATAGATAGATAGATAGATAGATAGATAGATAGATAGATATAGATATTGTACTTATTTGACAGTTTTTCATTCATTGGAAAGCTTCCCATATATATATATATATATATATATATATATATATATATATATATATATATATCAGGAAATAGAAATTGAATATCAATAAAACAGCTTAAAAATATTGTAGCTGGTAGAGACAGCAGTTATAAATTCTGCAGTTTGTGCTCATTTTTCTACACTGTTCTATACAATAGAGATGGCCAAATTCAGTGAGAATATCCTTTTTCCTGATGGGTTCATCTTAACAGCTGTAGTAATGTGCCTTAGGAAGCCTAGTGTTATAAAATAAGATGGTCTATATTGAAATTAAATGGAAGTAAAATTAAACTCACCTTTGATTAGGGCACATGAAATCACATTTTTGAAGGGCTCCTGTTCTTAATCTAATCTCCTTGGGCTCCCCAACCTCCCATGGCCCGCCCCAGCTTGAAAACCGCAGCCACCCCCCCCCCCCCCCAGCCGCGGCTCTTTCCCCAGCAATTCTGAGCACTGAAAAAAAAAAAGAAAAATTGTATCTTCCTCTCCCCACTGGCGCCCACCTCCCGCTCACTTCTTTTCTTACCTGGCCACCTGCTTGACTCGCTGTCTCCCTATGGCTCCTTCCCCAGCAGTTGTGAGCACTAAAAAAAAAAAAGAGCTGCCGGTATAGAGTTAGGTGCTACAACACTCACTCACAGGCTCACAGCCAGGCTCTGCCGGAACAGCAGCTGGAAGTTTGTGACAGTGGGAGTTTCCTGCAGAACTGGCTGTGAGCCTGTGAGTGAGTGTTGTAGCACCTAACTCTATACCGGCAGCTCTTTTTTTTTCAGTGCTCAGAACTGCTGGGGAAGGAGCCTTAGGGAGGGTAGCGAGTCAAGCAGGTGGCCAGGTAAGAAAAGAAGTGAGCAGGGGGTGGGCATTCTCAGGGAGAGGAAGATACAATTTCTTTTTGTTCCTGCCCCGAATTCGAGGAGGGCAGGAGGTACTGACAGAGGAGGCAGGGGAAGGTCACGGTTGGGCTGGGGAGGCTTAGCCTCCCCAAGTCTCTTATACGGGGCACCTACATGGATAGATGAAAGGGGCGGGACACAGAGGACGTTTGCTGCATATGGATGAATGCAGGGGATAGAGCATAATTGGTGCACATGGGACACACACTACACTCTCTCACTCACACAGACAGACAGACACAGACACACACACACATTCTGTCTCTCAATCACACACTCTCTCTCTCACTGGTACACACTCTCTCTGATCACTCTCTCTCTCTCTCTGTCTGACACATACGCATTCACTCTCTTACACATACTCACTCTCTGACACATACTCACTCTCTCTCACACATACTCTCTCCTAACAGTTCCCTTAAAAACATAATTGCCATTAGAGGACAACCTTGCTAGCGCCCGTTTCATTTCTTTCAGAAACGGGCTTTTTTTTTTACTAGTTATTCTATAAACCATGCCTAACTATAGGTACGGTTTAAGAATAGCACAAGCATTTTTTCAGTGCCCATTTTTTTTAGGTGTGATTTATAGAATTCCTCCCTATCCCTGGATTCTATATAGTGTGACTGAAATTGCACACGTAAATCTGGTCATATTCTGGATTTGCGTGCACACTTTAATTACTTAACAAACCAATCAGCACTGACAATTGCCACTTAACAAGCAATTATTGATACTAATTGGCATTAATTAGAATTTATGCGTACAACTTGCTAGGCATATTCTGTAAAGTGGTGCACATACATTCTAATGCATACTTCCAAAAAGGGGATGTGGCCATAGGCATGGAATAGGCGGACCGTGGGCATTCTGAAAATCTATGTACACGGTTATAGAATACACCTGCTCCACATCTAACTTAGGCGCCAGTATTTGCACCAAGTTTTACTTGGCCAAAATGGATGGACCTAGCATAGCTGCTAGGCCAATGGCGTAGCCACAGGTGGACCTGGGTGGGCCAGGGCCCATCCACTTAGGGCTCAGGCCCACCCAACAGTAGCATATGCTTAGCGGTAGCTGGTGGAGATCCCAAGCTCTACCAGCTGAAGATTTCCCCATGATGGTAATGAAAACGCTGCTCTCCATGATACTGGCACCTGCGCATGTTCAGTTTTCAGCGCATGCCTGCTGCAGACTGCCAAGGTGGAAAGAAGCATTTTCCTGTCAGCTGAGATGTCCTTTGGTGGTGGTAGGGGAGAACATTTGGTGCCCACCCACTTCTTGCCTAGGCCCACCCAAAATCTGATGTCTGGCTACGCCCCTGTGCTAGGCATATCCTTTGAACCGTGCCTAAATCTAGGTGGGGTTTACAGAATACACCTAGGTAGAATTATTTTTGGCTCAAATTTTTCAGATGCCATATATAGTCCTATATTTGTAAATGGCCCGGCCTTGAATGTCCGAAACCCCACCCCAGATTCAGCCATGTAAGTCTGGATATATAAGCGTTTATATATCCAGAATTATATATTCGGTTGTTCTGTTGTATTTTATTTTATTTTTTTAAGTACCTTACTCTATAAAGCTATGTACCGAAATAGTCACAGGCTGCTGGCATCAGCATTTAAAAAGGAGATAGAGCAGCTTTTAAACTAGAAACTGGGGTAAGGATGACAATTGCTCAAAAGCGAATGGTTCGGGATAAGGTATCTTTCAAAGATATCACCAAATCAGGGAAGATAGGGTATCCCGATAGTGAGGTTGCAAAAAAGACGGTAGAAGATCAGGTGTCCTTAAATAAAAATAAAAATCAGACAAAAGATTGCAAAGTCAAGTACTGAGAATCAGGGGCGTAGCCAGATAGCAGATTTTGGGTGGGCCTAGGCAAGAAGTGGGTGGGCACCAAATGTTCTCTCCCCCACCTCCACATCAAAAAAATATCTCAGCTGGTGGGAAAATGCTTCTCTCCAGTCTCCACCTTGGTAGTCTGCAGCAGGCATGCGCTGAAAACTGAGCATGCGAAGGTGGCAGTATTGTGGAGAGCAGCATTTTCATTACCATGTGCTACTGTTGGATGGGCCTGAGCCCTAAGTGGGTGGGCCCCGGCCCACCCAGGCCCACCTGTGGCTACGCCACTACTGAGAATGATGTCTATATGCGAATGCCAGAAGCCTAAGAAATAAGATGGGAGAGTTAGAATATATTGCATTAAATGAAAAATTAGATATAATAGACATCTCTGAGACCTGGTGGAAGGAGGATTACTAGTGTGACACTGTCATACCGGGGTAAAACATTATATCGTAGTGATAGGGTGGATCCAATAGTAATAAGACATGGAAGCTATTACGCCCCTTATTCTAAGTCATGCAAACTTAAACTATATATTTCTTGTATATCATGCTCACTATAGACACCCATATATTCCTATAGGCATCTCTAGCATTTAACATGCACTAATCATTAGTGCACTAAAAATGCTACTGTACCTTTGTAAAAGACCCCCATAGTGCAGGCAAACAAGGGCATATATACTTGCGAAAATGTACACAATCTATTTTCTATCCATGACATAAGCACACCTCTGAAAAACAACTCTTTAAGGTTGACCAATGATGTATATGCTGTGGAAACCCTTTATATTTTAGTTAGAATGAAAGAGGTAGTTTTCAGAGAGGCCATTTAATTGGGGAAATTTGTATTTATGTATTTATTAGGATTTATTTCCTACCTTTTTGGTTCCGTGCAGTCTGATCTCCAAGCCCACTGGATTCGAATGTGAATGCAACCTCCTCAACCTGCCCTTCAGTGTGCTGGGGCACTAGGGCTAGCTTCGGCCTCTGAGTCCATGTCATCACCTTATAGAAAAAGGGGAGGAAGTCTGTTTGTACCAATAAATAACCTGCCACTATTTTGCAGCATTCATATACAAACCCCTACACGTAAGCATCCAGCAAACAGATGATGAGGAATAGCATTGGCAGGCAACCCACAGATGCCCTTCTACATATAACATTGCTAGAGACAAGTGGTATGGAGCACTGTGTACTTCAGAGACTGATATGCAAGACAGCCACACTGGCAGGTATGCCTTCTCACCCCCTTCCCTGCCCACACCACTTAGGAGCGCCATACTGTCCCCACTTGTGGAAAATAGAGTGCAGCACAACAGAATTCACAGCTTCCTAAACCAAAACCTACCTGATCCCTCAGGTTGTGCTGAGGTATCCTGAGTCCCAATCCTATGGATACCATCCTGGGGCAGGATGCTATGAACAATCTGCTCCAGGGGGGTGAGGTTGGCAGTGTCATTATCTGGTGGGTTGGCACAAGCCTTATGCCTCACGTCCTGTTTGATCTGCCACCACTTGCGCTTCAAGTCTTCCACTTCATGGTTCCAGTGGAAGACTGCATTGAGGCAGCCTCCTACTCTCTCCCCTTAGTGGTAGCAGCGTTTAGCAATTACAATTTGTGTTGTGTTTAGTAATTGCAATTTCCTGGACTAAAAGTTCAGTCTCTGCCTTGGTAAAATTGTCCTTGCGACTGGGTGCCTGCTTAGGTGCCATTCTCAAAGTGGTGTCAGAACATTTAGATTCAGCAATGCCTTTTTTTTTCTCTATTCTTTTTTCTGGATGTCACATTTTTACTGATGTCACATGATTCATGCTGAATGGGAGATCCTACCACAGCTGCATTAATATGTTATTGTAACTAGTGTACAGTAGATGAATGGTTCTGTGCTTCAGGGCAGCAGTGCTGGAAATTTACCTTGCCAGGATGTCTCTTGTTTGTCTCCATGCTCACAGGGAGACATTTCTTGGAGGCAGGTGGTGGTGGTGATATTTAAACAGCAGCTGCCTGTGCCTCAGGAACTGGCGCACCAACATCTGTGTCTCCTGGATTGAGTAAGTAGACTCTCTCCTGAGAGACATGTTTACTCTATGTGCGAGTTTCTTCCATGTACAAAGCTATATATAAACGTCTTGCACGTCGCAGGAGTGTTTACACACTACAGCGGTAACATTTTGCTGACATTTTCAGTGGGACGTTCTATATTGTATTTTCGACCTGTACAGACGTTTTCTGACTGTCTTCTATAATGCTTTTCTTATAGACGTTTATGTAGGATATTTTCAATTCTCTGTAAATGTTTTATCTATTTATTTTAAAATAATGCCTTCCACTTAGGAGTTTTGGGATAAACTTCGCTGACGGCATTTAGATCAAAAATGCCCCTCTATGTGAACACAATACTCAATAATAGACAGCATAGGGTGTAAGCAGAGATAGAACATATCTATATAAATAAAATCCCCCCTCAGTGTTCTGAAGCTCACTCCATC
Source organism: Microcaecilia unicolor (assembly GCF_901765095.1). Lineage (NCBI taxonomy): Eukaryota > Metazoa > Chordata > Amphibia > Gymnophiona > Siphonopidae > Microcaecilia > Microcaecilia unicolor. The sequence continues at coordinate 258,435,437 of NC_044031.1, read as the reverse complement.
TGTCCTGAACTCCTGTCCTCCTGGTAGGCTAGGCTATTCGGACTACTCACCCTCAGTCTCAGCCACGCCCATCTTGGCCAAAGGCCACGCCCCATCTGCACATAAAAAGCACCCTCAACATTCTAAAGCACTCTGAGGCTTCAACAGTTCGTATGTTCGAAGCTCTGTAACCATTTTTAAGCACACTACATCTCTGCCCCGCCCTGACCTATCAGAGAAGGGAGGAGTGTCACAGCTGCACCGCTCTGACCTATCAAAGGGAACTGAAACAGGAAAAGGGAGGAGCGTCACACTGAATGACGGACCTATCAGAGGGAAGTCAAATAGAAGAAGGGAGGAGCGTCAGAGGCCAACTGACCTATCAAAGGGAACTGAAACAGGAAAAGGGAGGAGCGTCACACCGAATGACGGACCTATCAGAGGGAAGTCAAATAGAAGAAGGGAGGAGCGTCAGAGGCCAATCTAGGTCTCATAGGTTTTCTTGCTTTCTTTTCAGTGTATTGCAGCTGCAGCCACTTAGGTAAGTCTAGCAAGCCTGTCAGCTACTGAATACAGAAAGCAAAAGATAGCATGTGGGAACTTGCTCCATTTTGTTCTCTGGAATGCAGTGATTATTATACAAATGGTCTTGCTTTCATTATTTTGGTAGGGGCTGCCTTCATGACTGTCCACAGTCCCCCCAGTCCTGACACCTGACAGGGGGGACAGGGAAGGACACTCACTGTCTCACATACGCACTCGCACACACTCATTCTCACATACACACACGCACTCTCACAGACACACTCACACCCACTCTCTGTCACACACACACACTTGCACATTCTCACTCTTACACAGTCACTCTCACAGACACTCTCTCAAACATACACACTCCGCGCAAAACCTTGCTAGCGCCCGTTTCATTTCAGCCAGATACGGGCCTTTTTTACTAGTAGATAGATAAGAGAGAGAGAACAGGAGTTAGAAAATAAGGGGACTAATTTACAGAAAGTTGCACTTGAGGTCAGTAAGGTGCACAAATATAATTTCAGCTAGGGTAGGGGTGGATAAACATGCACTGCTACATTATGTGCAACTGGTGTCACACCTTGTGTGTGTGACTAACACGTTAATTAATTCTTCCATTGAAGGCCTAATTGAAGAGCCAAGCTTTCACCTGCTTCCTGAAGTAAAGATAACCTTGTGTTAAGCAAAGCCTTTCAGGGAGTGCATTCCAGAGTGTGGGGGCTACTCTGGAGAAGACTCGCTGGTGGGTATCACATCACATAATGTCCTTCGGAGAGGGTGCAGTTAGGGATATTCCTTGGGAGGAATGAATCCTCGCCACACCTGTCTTAATATTTAACCACACTATTCAAAGACCAAAATGGACCATATCTTACACGTGCATTTGATCCAGTTCTCTGGTCACCCAGTCAATGAAATCAAATCAAATCACTCTAGCAGGGGTGTAGACACAGGCGGGCACATGTGGGCCATGGCCTTCTATACAGTTTGGAGTCAGGGCCACCTATTCATCATCCTCAGTACTCGGTGACCATCCATGTTACCCTCAAGCCCCACCAAAACATCAGTCCTAGCTACACCGCTGAACAGTGGCCTTGAAAATTGCTCCCTGTTGAACTCAGAAATACCATCTTAAAATGAAATCCTTTGGTTGAATGAAATACAGCAGAGAAATAAATGCTTATTTGATTCTATGCAGAACTATACTGTTTCAGTTCTTCTGGAAATAGCTCTCCATTTTACTATTATGAAAACATAAGGCATTATACCCTTTAAAAATGGGAATACCAAAATCTTATACTTATCATAAAAAAGATACACTGAACCCTCTTCAGTGGAAATGAAGTAATTGCTCACAGTTATATTAAAGTGTTTTTCAGCGCACAGCAATCAAACAGTTATTTCAATTTTCTTTAAATGGAACAAATTCACATTAACTAAAATGTATACAGCAATGAACATGCAAAGAAAGCACACCCCAGCACTCTATTTTATCCATGGTTAGCAGTTTTACAAAAAGCACAGCTACTCTGATTGAAATAACAGATAGAAAGAGCAAACATTTAGAAACCACAATCTGTCCTAAAAGAGATAACTTTCCTTGGCTTGCCCTCTGGAATCCTAGCTGCTAACCACAGACAGCAAGAGAAACCATCTGTGCTAAATTAGCAAACACATTTAAAGTTTATGTCAATATACATAGGAGACAAAGGTAATTTATTTCATGAGGGAGACACCCTCTGCTCTATTTTATCAAGTGGAGTGTATGGGAGGGGGCCCTCATGGACTCTTCTGTCAGACGTTTTAAAACCAGCTATAGGAAAACAATTTTCTGCTCATAAAATGCATTAAAGAAAAAAAGCCTAATTAAACTAGTCAAACACCACTGAGCAACAGAACCTAATTATTTTGAATTCACATTTTCATTGGGAGAAGTCTAACTCTTCTCACTCACTTTGATTGCCCTATCCCCAAGTTACATAATTAATGTTTGTATCAGTCTTGCTCAGATTATAGTTGTAAAAAAAATTGAAACTAGATGGAAAATCCATATGCTGTGCTAAATTAACCGTTCTAGTTGCAGGCTGTGAGCCTACATGTGGTGATTTTCTGTCCCAACCTGAACTACATCTCAACAGGATCGCACCATCTCTTCATAGCATACACCATCAGCACAGAATCACTATACTATTGTGCATCCTATGCCATATTCAGGAGATTGATTGTTCCTTTTTGGAGAACAAGGGGAGACTTGTCAACTCTTGTCTGAATTTTCAGTTTACTTTTTGCACAATGCTTAAATTCTATAATTATGCTGTGGTTAAAAGCTTTTATTTCCATTCTGTGCCATATGAAAAAGAACTACCATATATTAGATCCTTAATAGAACACATCTAACAAAATCTAAAATGGAGCAGAGACATGTGAACACATTGGTGGTTGGCATTTTAATATAGCCAATCACAATATCACATTCAGATCAACACAACTGCTAGAAATATTGAAACAACAAAAAGCCTCAATAGCAGAGTGATACTGCCTATATCAACATTTCAAAAATCAAAAAGGTGGGGGGGGGGGGGGGGAATCTCAACTAGTGCAACAACTAAGAAGTTCATTGACATTCAAATAGGTTTGCACACACAACAAGTCATCATAGACAGAAAAACCCCCATTGAAAAAAACTTTTTTTGAAAATTTTACTGTGCTTGATACAAATAAAACTTGTGCGTAATTGTCCTTTCAAATTGCATAAAAATCACTCATATCTAGTGCCCCAAGCCACAGCGTTACTTATCTTTATCTTTATGGCCTGGACACAGAGTGTTCCTGCGTGTAGATTCCGAAAGTCCCGTTTCACAATCCTTCCTCAGGGAACCATACCACGGAACATTGAAACAATGGTGACACGCCAGGTTAGACGATTCGTTTGGTCACTGTAAGAGTACATTTTAAAACACTTCATGTAGATTGGAAAGTCAAGCTGGTGCCTATTTTAAGCTTATTTTATAAAGACAGATGATAATAATAATTCTATATAATAATTTGCACCTCCAACGTTCCATCACTGTCTGGCTGCCTGGGTTCATAACATCTCATGACGTCAGCCAGCCTCCAGCATTCCATTCCCCCTCAATGCCTCGCCCTTGCGTCAAAACGTAATGACGTCAGCGGGCATAACAGTGAGAAGGAAGGGAACGCTGGAGGTGAGCTGACATCAGGATGTTACCAACGGAAGGGAAGCCAGCCAGGCCAGCCAGCCAGGCCAGCCAGTGCAGGGTTTCTCAATGTATTGCTGCACACTGGTGTGCCACAAGAGAGCCAGAGGTGTACCACCAAAGTTTTAAACTTTAACGGATGTCTGAGATGAGAAAAATTTGGCCAAGTTCCTGCCACATTGTGGAGTGCGCCATCCAGCCGGCCAGCATCCATCCTACCAAGAGGGTCAAGACTCACATAGCAACCCTTGACGTTTGCAAGTGAGTCACCTAGGTTTCGACCCGATCATACTATCCTGCTACATGTACACCAGGTTCCCTCGATCATGCGGCACCATGAAGCTGGGCATGCTCAGCTGCAGGCCAAGATTAAGCACCAACAGATTATTAACATCTGGCTTAGGAGGTCCAGGGTCAGTTAGCCAACACACACCACAACACTAGTACAGCTGTACTGTTAAGTTTAGCTGTTCTATCTTCAGTAGTTTCACTTGAATTTTTATTCATATTATTATCGTTCAGTTTTTCAAAATGGATAAGTATCTGGTTACCAAAGAAAAGTTTTCATTCACAAGCATGAAGGAACTCGACACAAAGAAGGCTGAGATAATCAGCAGAGAGTATAGCGACAATTATCTGCATTTCAGATTCTCGTGAACAGGTGATTCTTCATGCCCAGTGTCGTTATGTCTTGTATGTGGAAATGGGTCCATGGTACCAAGTAAGTTAAAAAAGACATCCTGACATAAACATTCATTGTTGTCTTACAAAGATGTACAGTTTTTCATACATTTGTAAGACCAGAACATAAAGCAAGCGCAGTTTATGACTGATGTAACAAAGCTTTCTAAGAAAGCACTGGAAGTCAGATGCTTCATTGCTGAGCTTATTGTGAAGGTCAAGTAACCCCACACGATAACAAAGCCTGATAATGCTGTACTGTCAAGAAATAGTCAGAGTTATACTAGGTGAAGCTGCTGCTAAAAAAAAAAATTGTGAAAGTGCCTTTGTCTGACAGTACAATCAGTCATTGAATTGAAGATATGTCAGGCAATATCTTGACCAACTTCAGGTAAAATTGTTAGGAAGTGCAGGCTTTGCTTTAAAACTCAATGAATCTACAGATGTAAGAGGGAAGGCTCAACTTTTGGTATACATCAGATATATTGACAACAATTGTATTGCTGAGATTTATCTGACTTGGAGGTCCTTTCAACAGTACCCTTCTACAGCCGCCGCATTGAGCCTGCCATGAGTGGGAAAGCGCGGGGTACAAATGTAACCAAAAAAAAAAAGCCAGAATATGAATGTCTAAAACTGCTGTGCATCCATATGGCAAAGAGGCATGGTATGGGTGTGTTTTGGGTAGAAATAGGAAGGGGCCAAAAGATAGACTACAAACTCTGATTGTAGAAGGGGACAGGAATGTCAAAAAGATGGACACCCAGCACCCTGGACATAATAGCCCTGACAAAACAGTCTTGTAACAAAACAGCCCTTGACAAATCAGCCGATAACAAAATAACCCTCAACAAAATGGCCCTTGACAAAATGACTCTAAACAAAATAGTCCCCTGGACAAAAATAGCCCATCACAAAAACAAATGATGCAGCACATTCTTTATTGAAAGACATAAAATAGCATTTCAAAAACATAAGTATATTGAAATATACATCAAATGCCTTCATATTGTACATACTTCTTGCTCAACTATAACATTCTCTAAATAGACAGAATGTGTGCTACACTTTAAGGAAGGCAATAATATCATCTGCATTATAAGTTGGAACAAGTGCTCTCAAACGTTTCTCTAATTGTATATACTTTGACTTAGAAGACTCTGGGTGTCGAAAGCTTGCATGATAGTGAGAAAGTTGAATTTCAGTATGATCTTGTTCCCTCCTGAAATGATCAACAAATTTAAATATTGAAGGATGGTGACAGTAAATGGCTTGTTGAAATGATCTGTGCCATGCTTCCACAGAGTTATTAGTATGAGGTAAACTAGCACGTGGTTCCGTATGTTCCAAATTGGTTATTGAGGCTCTGCTCTGCGATTTTGAAGCTGTCGTCCAGTGAAAGTGTTCTGCCAATAATCAGTCACTGGTGTTATCTGAGGAGGACTGGTCTCGATAATGTTCTCAAACCCCACTGGAACATCATCTGTTGGCAGGAAACTCAATGCAAACAACATCTTTATGTTAATCCTGATATCCTCATTCTCTCTCTATAGTTCTGATAAACCAGTATCCTGCACATTCCTCCAAAGACACTGACCTAGATGAAATGAACATGTATTTAAACGGGAGATTGGAAAGACTTTTGTCACCACATTCTGACTTGCTTTTTCAAAGTCGGCTAGCACATTTACAGGGTTCAAATTCAGATTTAAGTCCATAAGCTTTCTAAACACATGCATGTATATTTCATAAGTACATAAGTAAATAAGTATTGCCATACTGGGACAGACCGAAGGTCCATCAAGCCCAGCATCCTATTTCCAACAGTGGCCGAATCCAGGTCACAAGTACCTGGCAAGATTCCAAAACAGTACAATACATTTTATGCTGCTTATTCTAGAAATAAGCAGTGGATTTTCCCCAAGTCCATTTTAATAATGGTCTATGGACTTTTCCTTTAGGACGCCATCCAAATGTTTTTTAAAAACCGCTAAGCTAATTGCTTTTACTACATTCTCTGGCAATGAATTCCAGAGTTTAATTACACGTTGAGTGAAGAAATATTTTCTCTGATTTGTTTTAAATTTACTACTTTGTGGCTTCATTGCATGTCCCCTAGTCCTAGTATTTTTGGAAAGAGTAAACAAGCGATTCATGTCTACCCGTTCCACTTCACTCATTATTTTATAGACCTCTATCATATCTCCCCTCAGCCGTCTTTTCTCCAAGCTGAAGAGCCCTAGCCACTTTAGTCTTTCTTCATAGGGAAGTTGTCGCATCCCCTTTATCATTTTTGTCACTCTTCTCTGTACCTTTTCTAATTCCACTATATCTTTTTTGAAATGTGGTAACCAGAATTGAACACAATATTCGAGGTGCAGTCGCACCATGGAGCAATACCTTTCCTCCTTTTTGTACCTCAGCAGAACACAAATTAATGGCATTGCAGTTCTATCAATCAAGACCTGAACAGAAAACATTTGAAAAAGCAGCTCTGGGTTGATTTTAAACGTACCATCAATGAACCATTGAGAGTTTTCCTCAAGAAGGTGTAAATGTTCACTTGTTCCAAACATCAGTATTTGATTCTCATCAACACCTGAATCCCATAGCAGGAAGTTGGCATTTTTGGATGTAAGTCAAAGTCCACTGGGAACACTTTGAGAGTTGGTATATAGATAATGAGCATGCTTCTATCTACACTCTATGGCCTGTTGCGAAGCAACATATGCTGGAAGATGAACAGCCAACTCCAGAGAAATCCCATTAGTACACTGTTGTACAATCTGCCTAGGCTTTTCCTTTCCTTGTTCAGCACATCTCCTCATCTCAGAAACACTAAGAACTGCTTCATTCTTCGAAACATCAGGTACATGGTTAGGTTCAGAAACAGTAGTAACTTTTCCCCATCCACATTAATCCATGTTTTCCGATAACGATATCCATGTTTCAATAACAATGGTTTCCCTTTTTGTGACGCAACAAACTCCATTGTAATCAACCTACAGAAAATTGGCAAAACACTAAAAACATGCAAAACTGGGGACTCAAAACAATCAGTCCACAGAGAAATCACCAACTTAGAAAGTGTAAAAAAAAAAAGACCATGCAAAATATGTTACGATATTCTAAATAACATCAGAAAAGACAGAAATTTATAAATATAACAAAATAGTGAGACAATTAAAACAGCTGTATGTATATATCTCACCAAAGTGACAAATAGAACACATTAAAATGAAATAACATACCCAAACCACTATGAATGATGTATGAATGAAATCAAGTGTGGGTACCTGCTTCGGCAGTCTAAAAAATACATACCTTTTAATGAAGGTAAAGGTTATAAAAGTAAAAAAATATAAAAACAACATAACTTAAAAAACAAACTTGCAATATAAACACTTTGCTGTCTCCTATTCTCATAACTAGAGTTGAACCTAGAAATGCAAGCTGCAGGACAACCACTGATATTAAATACAGATATAAGCTACAGGATACCCTGTTAGCATGCCCTTAACGCCAGCTCTGATATTACCTACTCTATACAATTTTTTTATCCCATCCTCTTACTCATATTGTGATAAATAAGAGGCTGTCCTAGCCGGGGCAGGCCCCTAGATGGCGCTGTTCCCCTAAAAATGTCCAGGATGTCCGGGGTAGGCCACTAGAGGGCGCTAGGAGAATAGGTGCAGGTCGCTAGGACCGGGGAGAGCCCTGGGAGGTCCACAGGTGTAGGAGGTTATGGGCTGGGTCCTGTGTAGCTAATTAACCACTTTATCCCCCACCTGAGAGGTGAAAGGAAAAAGAAGAGAGCTGGTAGCTGAAGAAAGAGAATCCCCCTGGAAAGAACTGGCTAAACCCTATGGACTTGTGGTGGACTGTGTGTTCAAGGAAGAAAAACAGGCTGGGGTAAGAAGTCCCTAAAGCATTAGTGTTGGACTGTGTAGCCTCAGTACTTAGAGGAACTGTGTGTTCAAAGAAAGGACTGGGTGTCCAAGGAAGGAAGGAAGGACTGGGTGTCCAAAGAAGAAGTAGGGCTGTGTGTCCCAGTACTGAGAAGCAAGCTGCAAAGTCTGGGGTTAGAAGTCCCCAAAGTATTGAGGTTAATGCTGAGCCCAGGAATCTGTGTGGGGAGGCTCAGTGTGAAGATATGTAAATGTATAAAGTATTTAAGCTAGAAGAACTGTGCCCAGGGGCTGGAATAAAGAATTGCCTGAATATGCTGTTGGTAAGACCTGTTTAATTTTGCCTCTGGAGAACCAGGTCACCCTGAGCGTGAAAGGATAGCATGCTAATCTGCATACAATATGCATACTGAGAACCAGCTCAACCTGAGTGAAAAAAGGGCCCAGGAGCTTGAGGTTGGATTGCTCAGGATGCTAGGAAGAGACTGTTTGGAGTCCTGTTCAGAGACCACAGGTCAGTGAGGCCTGTTGCAGAGTGGGAGCACAAGCCTCATCTTCACAATATATATACATTTTCATTGTATTTCATATTATCAGTATTCTTCCTACCATTTATTATCATCCACATTATTACAAAATAAAAGTTCATTTTGAAAGCAGCAAATTTGCTATCATTAAAATACTAATGTGGAGTTGTTACTTTCACTCATGAATTTTAAAAAAGAGCAAACACTTTTACTGCTTGATGCTGGTCATATTTATGAGACTGATAGTCAAACACATCTATACGGCTGACATAGTGCCAGGCTAATGTAGAATTCTTACTTTTACTCCTATCCACAAATCAGAGGAGAACAAAAGAAGAGGTGGTGGGAGTAGAAGGAAAGGCAAGTAGAGGAGGAGGAGGAAAGAGAAAGACAAAAAATTCATTTAGTTATTGAACATATTTTCTAGGTCCTTATACGCTGGAGAATTAAATTGCTCTTGTCACCATAACTTATGCTATTGCTACCATCCATACCCAGAAATACCAAATCACAAGCATATAACTGATCTAACACTGACCTCTCCCATTTCCCTTTTCTTCGCCTGTGCCATTCTACTTTCCGACTTGCCTTGGATATTGCTTGCAACAACAGCAATTCTTGTGGGTAGCCTGGGACCAGCACCGGAGCATTCCTTCTATGGCACCCCACCCCCTATACATGGTAACGTTAACTGACAAAACACTGTGCATGCATGACAAATAAAGAAAAACACCAACCACACCAACAAAGTTCCATGCTCTGACCTGAGAGTCCCATCACTCCAGTCATCATTTCCTCCTACAGCAAGTATTATCTAATCAGGCCATTTTTCGCGGGCGAGGGGGCTAATATGTCAGGCCACTTTGTCAGGGGCTAATATGATGGGAGCCATAATGTGGGCGGGCTGTTTTATCATAGACTTTTATATTGGGAGCTATTATGTCCAGGGCTTTTTTGTTAGCTATTTTTTTTGTCGGGTCTATTTTCAGGCTTATTTTCGAAAGACAAGGACGCCCATCTTCCGACACAAATCGCAGGGTCACCCAAATCGGCATAATCGAAAGCTGATTTTGGGCATCCCCAACTGCTTTCCATCTCGGGGATGACCAAAGTTCCCATGGGCATGTCAGAGGCGTAGCGAAGGTGAGACTTGGACGTGCCTAACACATGGGTGTCCTCGACTCATAATGGAAAAAAAAGGGTGTCCCTGATGAACACTTGGATGACTTTACCTGGTCCTTTTTTTCTTATGACCAAGCCACAAAAAGGTGCCCGAACTGACCAGATGACCACCGGAGGGAATCGGGGATGACCTCCCCTTACTCTCCCAATGGTCACTTACCCCCTCCCACCCTCAAAAAAAAATTAAAAAAAAATATTTTTTGCCAGCTCCATGTCAGCCTCAAATATCATACCCAGCTCCATGACAGCAGTATGCAGGCCCCTGGAGCAGTTTTAGTGGGTGCAGTGCACTTCAGGCAGACGGACCCAGGCCCATCCCCCCTACCTATTACACTTGTGATGGTAAATGTGAGCCCTCCAAAACACACCAGAAATCCACTGTACCCACATCTAGGTGCCCCCCTTCACCTGTAAGGGCTATGGTAGTGGTGTACAGTTGTGGGGAGTGGGGTTGGGGGGGGGGGTTGGTGGGCTCAGCACACAAGGTAAGGGAGCTATGTACCTGGGAGCTTTTTCTGAAGTCCACTGCAGTGCCCTTTAGGGTGCCCAGTTGGTGTTCTGGCATGTCAGGGGGACCAGTGCACTATGAATGCTGGCTCCTCCTACGACCAAAGGGCTTGCATTTGGTCATTTCTGAGATGGGCGTCCTTAGTTTCCATTATCGCCGAAAATCAGAAACGACCAAGTCTAAGGACGACCATCTCTAGGGATGACCTAAATTTCAAGATTTGGGCGTCCCCGACCATATTATCAAAATGAAAGATGGACACCCATCTTGTTTCGATGATATGGGTTCCCTGCCCCTTCGCCAGGATGTTCTGTGAGGACGTCTTCAGGAAAACTTGGGTGCACCTTTCGATTATGCCCCTCCACATCTCTGGGCTTTTTTCATGGGGTTTTTATGACAGGGCTGTTTTGACCTGGTATCTGAACATCCATATTTAGACCTGGTACTTGGCACATTCAGGTTACAGAATGTCACGTTTTCAAAACTGGAACAAGGTTGTGAGCCCTTGGGCCACTGTCGAGGAGTGGCAGTGGCAGGCAAAACCACCCCCAAACCGGAGACAAGGCAGAACAGACACACTTAAACTTCACCTGCGCTTGGCCGCTTTTCACCAGGAGTTGAGCCCTTGGCTGCAGGTGGCCGGCAGGACTTACTGGGCAAGGCAGGATTGGATACCAACAGACTACACACAACAAGTTAGGACTAAAAGCTGCAAACGCAGCCACTAAACAGAAACACAAACACTGACAAACAAAAGACAGAACTGAAAGCTGCCAGGCAACCATTAAACAAGAAACACAGAGAACCCAAAACTACACACAGAAATACAAACAAGAGTCAAGACTAGGAAAGCACAAGCTAAGCTACACAAAACTAACTAGCATCAGACAGGGAACTAGAACAAGAAACTAGACTAACCAGAAGTGCAACAAGCACCAACATACCAGGGCCTTAGACGATGCAAAGGCAAGGCAGAGAGTTTCAAAATGGCTAATAAGCCCAGCAGCAGCTGAGGCTCAGCTGCAGCAATCTCCAGGCAACTAAGGGTGCTATGTAGGTTCAAACAAAACAAGCAAGTCTGGCAGCCGGGAAGATCCAGACCAGACTGGACTGAAATCTGGAACGGGTGACAGTAACCAGGCAGTCCATTGCAGCCACCAGGTGGCGAGAAGAAGGAGAGCACGAAACATGAGCACAACCGTGACACAGAAAGGTAAAATGGATGTTTATGCTAGACCTGGCCAGAAATTGGATGTCCATTTCTCAGTATTTTAGCACAAGCTATATGTCAGTAAATCCTGTTCTAAATACATGAGACATGAGCATCAATATCTATATCTATATATCCATCTATATCTATTAGGGCTGTCCATTTAATGTGTTTGTAATGTGATTAACTTGTTAAAATTTTAACTCATGTTAATATTTTTAATGCGTTAATCGCATTACATTCCCTGCTTCTTGCCCTGCTACCTGTGTATCTATCTGCTTCTCTCTTTGTCCTCTTCTTTCAGCTTTCTCCTTCTTCTGCCTCACCATCACCCTGCCTCCTCCCGCATGCCTCACTGCTGCCCTGCCTCCTCCTGCACGCACAGAGTCTGGTATCTCTCTCTTTTTCCCCTCCCAGCTTGCCTTTACTGTCTGAAAAACCAAGGAGGTGTGCAACACTAGATGCACGCTGTTTCTTTCGAGCTGCTAGCCCTCCTTTTGTAGCTCCCGTTTCTTCTGACAGGACTTCCTGTTTCCTGTCAGTAGGATGCTACTTGCTACAGAGGGAGTGCTTCCGGCTTGTGACAAGCAACAGTAAGGGCAAGCAGGGGGAGTTGGGGAGAGTCAGATGCCTGCTTGCATGGTGTAATGGAAGTGAATTTTAAAGATTGTTTTTCATCTCTGTCTTGACCGACTAGTGCACTTGGGGTCTGTATTGTTGATTAGAAGTAATTCTGTTTAAAAATCATTGTAACTTTGATTGTGTGAAAATAAGTTGGAATGCAGAAGATAAGGCACAGTTCTAATTAATTTGATATGTGAAGGGGAGGATGGCACTTGTTTTCCAGGCACAGCTTAGCCACCTGGACTTGGGAAAGCATGTGACCACATTCCCACAGTATGGCGTGTTTACCTAAGCAGAGAAGCATTCTGTAATTTTCCTTAGAAGCATTCTGTATAACTTTCCCTAGCTCTGAACATGAGTTCAGAGCCTAATAAAAAGGGAGGGCTTGTCTCAGCAGAGTGAGGGCTCATCTGTGAGTAGAAGTACTGCACAGAGGATCTGTTCCTGGTCCAAGAAGCTCCTGGCTCTCGCTGTGAACCAGCCCCCCCCCCCAGCTGATCTTAAAAGCCTGGATGATGTAAGGACCAGTGATGATTGTATGTATCAGGGGCGTATCTGGACTCCGGCGGTAGGGGGGGCCAGAGCCAGAGGGAGGGGGCACATTTTAGCGCCCCCCCCCGCCCCCCCCCGCCGCCGCCGCCGCCGCCGAGCCCCCACCGCCACCAATAACTTAGTCTCTCCACCCCCCTCCCGCCGCCAACCCTCCCCCGCTGCCGTTCTTACTTTTGCTGGCGAGGGACCCCAACCCCCGCCAGCCGAGGTCTGCTTCCACCTGCCGCTGCCTTCAAAACTTCTTCTTCAGCCGGCGGGGGACCCCAAACCCCCGCCAGCCGCCCCGCGCTGTTTAAAATTCATCTTCGGCCTCCGTGGCCGTGCTGCTGGGATAGGCGGCGCTGTTGAAATCCACTTCGGAGTCTGACGTCGCAGCACGTACAACGTACAACGACGTCAGACTCCGAAGTGGATTTCAACAGCGCCGCCTATCCCAGCAGCACGGCCACGGAGGCCGAAGATGAATTTTAAACAGCGCGGGGCGGCTGGCGGGGGTTTGGGGTCCCCCGCCGGCTGAAGAAGAAGTTTTGAAGGCAGCGGCAGGTGGAAGCAGACCTCGGCTGGCGGGGGTTGGGGTCCCCCGCCAGCAAAAGTAAGAACGGCAGCGGGGGAGGGTTGATGGCGGTAGGGGGGTCCAGGGCAAAATCTGCGGGGGCCCAGGCCCCTGAGGCCCCACGCAGATACGCCCCTGGTATGTATAGTATATATTATTGCTTCTTTTCCCGGTCTAAGAACTCTTAGCATTGCTTAGATGTAGAGACCAGTGATGTAATGATTGTTTAGCTAATCATTGTGTGTATAGAGTTAATGTGCTAACCATTGTATGTATCTTAATCATTGTAGATTTTAGCTTCTCTAATAAAGGTTTCATTTCCTTAATATGAATCCAAAAGAATCCACAGCAATTATTGAGTAGTCTGTGTCAGTGAGACAGGCTGTAAATTCATAGCAGTTCACAAGGGGAGAAGAGAGGCAGAGAAAGATGTTGGGACCTGTGGGAGAAAATTGAGAGACTGTGGGTTGGCTAATTGGGGTAAAGAGAGTGTGAGATGCCAGAGTGCAGGCAAATGAGAGATATAGCCAGGCCAGGCAAAGCTGCCGGGATCTGAAAAGTAAATAACAGATATTGTGCCCATGCAGGGGAATGGATAGGAGAGTAAGGAAGGGATAAGGGAAGAGATGGTGCCCTTGGAGGGGGGGGGGGGAGAGAAAGGCCATAGAGAGGAAGGGAGTAGAGGGGAAGGGAAGATAAGAAAGAAGAGAGGAGATGGTGTCCATAGAAGGAGGGGAGAGGAGAGGAAAGGAGGAGATGGTGTCCTTTGAGGGGAAGGGAGGAGAGGAGAGAAGAGAGGAGATGGTGCCCATGGAGGGGAGGTGAAGGAAAGAGAATAGATGAAAACTAGACAGGAGGAAGAAAAATGGAAGAAAGTTGAACTTGAAGGATGAATATAGGAAGAGGAGAGAAAATAAACAGAGTTCAGAGCACAGAGGAAAGCAGAACCAGAAACAGGGAACAAGTGATTAGAAAAATAAAATCACCAGACAGAAAAGGTAAGACAAATTATGTTATTTTTTTAGTTTAGTAATTGAAATATGTCAATTTTAAGAATTTATTTCTGCTGTGTATATGTTTCACTGTAGAGGAGGAAATGTGAGGGGACCTTCCATGTGATTAATCACACGATTAAACCTTTTGTTTGCAGATAATTGTGCTGTGTAATCGATGAACAGCCCTAATATCTGCATATCTATCTATAGATAGATAGATAGATAGATAGATAGATAGATAGATAGATAGATAGATAGATAGATACATAAAATTGTACCACAAAAGCTATAGAAATCATAGCTATAATGAAGCCACACCACACACATTTACACCAGCTTGGGAGCAAATATAAATGTACACGTACACAATGCGCAGATGTGTAAATTTTATATAGACTGTGCTTAAATTGCAACTCCTCCTACTCAAAGATTCTGACTTTGGGTCAGATTTGTGTCAGACAGCTCTTTCACAATATGACATAAAAATATCAAAAAGAACTGGATCAAGAATCAATCCTTTTGGCACATAACTGGTAATGTCCTTTTCCTCAGAGGGAGCTATATTTACCATTACCCTTTGCCACATTCCACCCAACAAGTTTCTAAACTCATCCAGTCACTTTAGGGCCCATACCAAGGGCACTCAGTTTACTTATAAGTTGCCTATGGGCAGGGTTTTTTTTGAGGGGGTACTTGGGGGTACTGAGTACTGGCATCTTTTCCATTGTGTGCTGAAATTGGCCCATGGTCCCCAAGTTTTAATGAAAGAGCTCAGGCTCTACACACCAATTCTGCCTTGTCATATATTCTGTGACTGGTTGCAGGGGTCCTGGCTATTGTGGGGTGAGTCCCTCAGTGATCATCTCATCCCTGAAGCGTGGCCTGACATTTGAGTACCGGCACCTTTTTTGCTAGAAGAAACATACTGCCTATGGGGAACTGTGTCAAAGGCTTTGCTAAAATCTAAGTATACCATATCTAGCACTTTCTCCTTCAATCCCACTGTCTTGTCACGCAGTCAAAAAAATTAATCAGATTTGTCTGACAAGATCTACCTCTAGTAAAACTATGCTGCCTCAGGTCCTGCAATTCATTGGATTCCAGAAACCTCACTAGCCTCTAATTTAGAAGCATCTCCATTAATTTACCTGGCAGAATCCCAAAAAGTAACAAGATTCTGTGCTACTTACCCCCAGGGACAAGCAGTCCAAATATGAATGTCAGCAATGAATTTCCAGTGCATAAGTTGAGGGAGGCCAATGAGGCTAACACTTAAACTGGTTTTCAGCCAACAGTTAGCAAGACAGTTCAACGTAGTTTGCATTCAGCATTTCACACTTTCAGTAACATAGAAATTAAATAAAACTACTTTGGGAGCAGTCCAGCGTGTACAGACCTTGGAATCATTAGAATCTGTGATAGTCAACTATGACTTCTGAATAGTATTTCTAAGTTTTCCCCAGACTTACAATTCTCCTGGCAAAAAGCAAAGCATGTGACGCACAGATATAAAAGTAAAGATCCCTGGGTACACATTCTCCAAAAGCACCATTAGCAAAGCTGTTCAGCTATGCACTGTCTGCATGAATCACTATCCCTATAGAAAGTGCAGTGACCAAGATATCATATAGAGAGCAATTAAAAAATGTATTTGATATGCAGAAGCCCACTTGTATAAAGTGAACATTCCAACGTATGATATGACACTGAGGAAAGGCTAGCATTTACATGCCGGCTTTGTTAAAAATCACACATGCACACAAATTAACCTGGGAGATTTGTGCAGCCATAAAGCACTCAATTCCATGCAAATATAGGTGCATAAATTCAATGGGGATAATTTTCAAAGCACAGGTACGCTCATATTTTTGTTTTGAAAATTAGTTGGTACCCATTCACGGAAATGTATATGCATATTATTTATGCATCGTCTTAGCATAAATACTACTATGGAAATTATGAAAGTAGATTTCAAATTGAAGCTAGCATAATAGGAATTTATAAAGTTGCATTATATATATATATATGTTTGCTTTTTGTTTTGTTTTTTGTAGGGACCAACTAAATGACCTGAGTTAATCTTTAGCTCTTGGTGCAAGAACTGACTGAAATATTCCTCTTTTACCTGTTATACTTATGGGAAGTAATTCTACAAGAAGCCATGCAGATTTAGGAAGCAAGTGCATGCTTAAATGCTGGTATTTTAGTAATTTATCCATTTATATGAGCACATATACATATAGGGCTAGATTCAGTAAATTGCACCTAAAAAATTAGCGCTGAAAAAAACAGCTTAAGTGGTATTCTATAAGCCAAGCCTAAAGTTTGGCACAGTTTATAGAATAGTGCTTAAGCATTATGGTCGCACGGAAATTTAGGTATGACCAATTGCACCAATGAAAATGTGGTGCAAACGCCCACACCTAAATTTACGCATAGAGCACCTTTATTCTGTAATTATACATGTAACTCAAAATCACTTCCCCGTTCCGCCCCAAAATACCCATGACTATCCCCTTTCCGTGTCTCCTTTTTTGGGCCATGCATATCTTTTCAGCATGGATCCCGCACCTAACCTTACCCAATTAAATCTAATTAGTGCCAATAATTGCTTGTTAAAAGGAAATTATTCTCACTAATTGGCTCACTATTCAATTAAATTGCATGTGAAAATTAGAACTGCATCTAAATTTGGGTGTGCAATTTTTGGTGACCTTTATAGAATCGGGGGATACCGGTAAATAACAGTAATCCAACTACACACTCTTCTATAGGTATGCTTTGCATAGCATATACTTTGCAGATGTGTGTTTCACAAGGGCAGAGTTTGCATAAGTGTGGGTGGGATGCATGCTTGTGCATATAATTTATAGATTTCTATAACTTATCCCTGAAATTCTATATATCACACCTTAATTTCTATGTGGAAATCAAAGCATATTCTATAACAATGCTCGTAACTTAATTGGTTAACTAACTAATCGGTGCTGTCAATTATCAGCACTAACGCATTAATTACGATTTACACGCACAACTCGCTAAGTGTATTCTGTAACGTGGTACACGTAAATTCCAAGTTGCATAGTTAAAAGAGTGCGTGGAATGGGTGGGTCATGGGCATTTCTAAAATCTACACATGTTGTTATAGAATACACCCACTCTGCAGGATTTACACCAAGTAAAACATGGTCTAAATGGATGCATACAAATTTGGTCATATGGAGAGACACCTGCTGTATTCTATATACCGTGTGGAAATTTAAGCCTATTCTATAATATTTAGAGTGTGCCTTAGAGAATACACCTAGGCGTATTTTGTTCTGCATGGACTTTTCAGGTGCCATATATAGAATCTAGTTCTACTACTACTTAGCATTTCTATAGCGCTGCCAGGGTTACGCAGCGCTGTACAAGTTTAAACACGGGGAGGGACAGTATGTGCATATCTCCTCAATCTGGGTGTATTTGCACCAGCTCTGTAGCTGGCATAAGTGCTCGTGCCTGAACACATACATATGTATATATATCTGTTTACACTAGTATTCGGAAAGTTGACACCTACTTTCCTTTACAAAATTGGCTCCAAGTAGATACCTTCGAAGGGTCTAAATATAGACACCCCTTAATAGAATTGCCTTTATAATGACAGCTGCATTCCAGTCTTTTGGAAAAGGATAGAGAAAAGCAGGTGAAATGCTGAAAGCTGTACTTGAAGTATTTCTTGATGGGAACTAAATGAGAAAAAAATTAAAGTGAGCTGTTATGAAAAATAGACCAGAGAAATAGTATCAGCAAATATCTTGTCTTCTGCTAAACAAACACAGCACAAGGCAAGAAGCCATGGATCCACCAACAATGATTCCAATGCTAATACAGTTATTCAGTCTCAAACCAGTTATTCAATTTATATCAAAATCTGCAACCTTACCAAGACAATAATGAGGACCAAACAACCAGACACATGAAACAGGAAACTGATGGTTTAAATTATGCTTGGTGTAAATTACCAATGTTTAAGTTTTATTGTGAAACCTTCAAAATAGTTTAGGGAAATACTTTTGGTTTGTTATTGCAACTTAAAAACATGTAGGGTCCTTTTTACCAAGCTGCACTAAAAAGTGTCCTGTGGTAGTTTTAGCGTGTGGCTTTCCTGTGCACCCAGGCCACTTTTAGAGTGGCGGTAAAATGGCTGCATTTTTCTTTTCATCCTTAATAGTCATGCACTAATTTCCCATTTAGCGCAGGATCCCTTACCATCATCTATTTTGTAGGTGCTAGGGGCTCCCGTATTAATCCCATGTTGATCAGTTGGCACACAGCAGTGCTCTCATGCTGACCGATAAGCGTAGGGAACGTCTACTCTTCACCCCTAAACACGCCCCTGACACAAAAAAATGAAAGCTATTTTTTAGCATGGAATTGACATGCACCGATCGGCAAACTATTGCAGGAAATCTTGGTGTGTCCCGTGACAGTGGTCTTTGGCGTTCAGTAGGCACTACCAGTGCCTACCACTGCTTAGTAAAAGGGCTCTTTGTGTGCGCAAAATTAAAATAATGCACGTGGAGGGGCATAATCGAAAGGGATGCCTAAGTTTTGCTGAGGATGTCCTCGCAAAACGCCACAGTGGAGGGGCGAGGAAACCCGTATTATATAAACAAGATAGACGTCCATCTTTTGTTTCGATAATACGGTCGGGGACGACAAACTCTTGAAATTTAGGTCATCCCTAGGCTTGGATTTGGTCGTTTCTGAGATGGGCATCCTCGCTTTCCATTATCACCGAAAACTGGGGACGACCATCTCTAAGGTCGACCTAAATTTCATGATTTGAGCGTCTACGACCATATTATCCAAATGAAAGATGGGCGTCCATCTTGTTTCGATAATATGGGTTGCCCCGCCCCTTTATGGGGCCATCCTTAGAGATGGGCACCCTTAGAGATGGGCACCCACGTTCGATTATCCCCCTGCATATTATGCTGACAAAGAAATATAAAGTGTTGCAAAAGGATAACGCCCAAAACTTACCCCACATGCAGGAGCCGAAATCAATGATTGCTGAAAAAACTGTGATGTCTGACCCAGATGTTATACGTATATGTGAGTTAAAAGGTCAAAGGATACACTGATTCAATAGGATGTAGCACAGCCCTGAAAAGGATATAATGCTGGATGGTGGGGAAAGCCAGCTCAGCTACATCATTGCAGAAGATTATGCACAGAAAACAGCAGAATATGTGAAGACCTATACCTTGGCTCACAAAAACACACAGTCAGTTGATTCAGAAGAGTCATTAGGTTCTGAGCAATCATATTCCTCCACACCAGAGTCTCACTTGTCTGAAAGAAGCAAGCCTAAGTCAAAGCACACAATGGACGGAAACCACCACCACAGTGATCCAAATGCTCACATGCGTACAGAATCCTAGCCTCAGAGTCAACCCACAGCAGGAGAAGGAGGTAGAGCAAGCATCACCACTGAATACTAACTGTATACAAATGTGTGGAGAAAGGCATGCACCAAGATATGTGTAGCCAAGGTATATCCAAAAGAGCAACCAGAAAAGGCAGTAAAGATGTATGTCATCATAGATGAGCAGAGTAACCAGTCCCTGGCAAGAACAGAGTTCTTTGACTAATCTGACATCCAAGGAACTCACTACCCATATAGCCTCAAGATCTGTACAGCGAGGACAAGGAGGATGGGGAGAAGAGCAATTGGATACATGATAGAAGCAATGGATGGTAGCAAGAAGACCCATCTACCAATTTTTATTGAATGTAATCAGATACCTAATAACTGAGAGGAAATTCTCAAACCAGTGGCGTAGCCACAGGTGGGCTTGGGTGGGCCGGGGCCAACCCACTTAGGGCTCAGGCCCACCCAACAGTAGCACATGTTTAGCGGTAGCTGGTGGGGATCCCAATCTCTGCCAGCTGATGGTAACGAAAACGCTACTCTCCAGGATAATGGCACCTGCACATTCTCAGTTTTTATCACATGCTTGCTACAGACTGCCAAGGTGAAAAGAAGTGTTATCCCACCAGCTGAGATTTTTTTTTTTGGTGGTGGGGGAGAACACTTGGTGCCCACCCTCTTCTTGCCTAGGCCCACCCAAAATCTGTTGTCTGGCTACGCCCCTGTCTCAAACCGGAAGTTGAATTCCCACACTGGAAGTTGCAAGACACCATCATCATCTCCAACCTATAGTGGAGTATCTGCAGCCTTTGGATCCGAATGTTAAGACCTTACTCTTGTTGGAAAGAGATACATCTACTTTGATCAGAGTTTGAGGATCATGTGCAGGTCCACTCAATGCCCCATTTGCCTACCAACTCACCCTGGGATGGGTGATAATTGGTGACATCTATCTTAGACTGAGACCAAGTGTAGATGTCTAGAAAACATGTATCTTGGAAAATGGGTGCTCCACTTTGTATCATAACCATCTGTACATGGAGGTTTGCAGCTTGGAAGAACCAGACCCTAATTCAACTAATTTTCAGGACACCTCTCCCCCAGATTTAGGAGAACATCTGGAGAACTCGGTGTTCTAAGTCACCAAGGATGATGACAAGCCAACTTTTTCAGTAGAAGACAGAGAGTTCTTGGGAATCATTCATAAGGAATTCTACAAAGATGAGTCTAACAGCTGGATGGCTCCACTACCATTCTGGACACCCAGAACAGGACTAACCTAACAACAGAGAGCAAGCTCTCTCTCTCTCATCTTACTTCATTATGAAACACACTGAGGAGGAAACCAGAGAGAAAACAGCACTTTACAACATACATGCAGAATATGCTGGATAATGGCCATGCAGAGCCAACTCCACCAGTAAAAGACTTACCTACCTTTGGTGTGTATAATCCACAAAAGCCAGGCCAGATCAGGATTGTGTTTGATTCCAGTGCTCAATTTCAAGGAATCTCACTGAACAATTGTGCTGCTTTCTGGGCCTGACATGATTAGCAGCCTATTAGGAGTCCTGATTCGCTTCAGAAAGAACCCTATCATCATAACAGCAGATATCCAGCAAATGTTCTATTGCTTTGTCGCACATCCAGATTACAGAAATTACTTGAGATTCCTGTGGTACCATGACAACAACATTATCCAGTAAATTGTTGAGTACAGAATGAGAGTTCATGTCTTTGGTAACTGTCCATCACTTGCAGTTGCAACCTATGGACTCAGAAGGACAGCCCAAGAGGAAGAAAGAGAATATGACACTGAAGCCAGATGCGGCAAACAAAGAAGTGAGGTTGACACAAAGTGGATATCGAAAAGTCTTTAATTCTAAAAACCATAAGAATGACCCAACACGGTCATGTTTTGGCACAAAGGCCTGCCTCAGGGGTCACGTGGATCTAAAAATGAACATATTACAAACATAACTGAATACGATATACAATAATTAAATTATCCAACAACAGAACAAATTAAGTTGAGTGACAGATAAAACATGAAATGAATGACAATCTATAAACAGATATGACAAAAATGATACAAATAGAATTGAAGGCTAAAAATTATACATCAGATGTTGCAAATACATTAGGTGTTAAAAATACAAATCAGATATACATATGTTACATTTTGGTATATGAATGAATGAATGGAAAAGAAAGCATATAGAGTTAAAAGTAAGCATATAAAATTAAAAGAAAATAAATGAAATGGAAGAGAATGCACACACAATTTTAGTATGAATAAAGCGTTATGTACTACTACTACTACTATTTAGCATTTCTATAGCGCTACAAGGCGTACACAGGGCTGCACAAACATAGAAGAAAGACAGTCCCTGCTCAAAGAGCTTACAATCTAATAGAAAAATAAATAAATAAATAAAGTAAGCAAATCAAATCAATTAATGTGAACGGGAAGGAAGAGAGGAGGGTAGGTGGAGGCGAGTGGTTACAAGTGGCTACGAGTCAAAAGCAATGTTAAAGAGGTAGGCTTTCAGTCTAGATTTAAAGGTGGCCAAGGATGGGGCAAGACCTAGGGGCTCAGGAAGTTTATTCCAGGCGTAGGGTGCAGCGAGACAGAAGGCGCGAAGTCTGGAGTTGGCAGTAGTGGAGAAGGGAACAGATAAGAAGGATTTATCCATGGAGCGGAGTGCACGGGAAGGGGTGTAGGGAAGGACGAGTGTGGAGAGATACTGGGGAGCAGCAGAGTGAGTACATTTATAGGTTAGTAGAAGAAGTTTGAACAGGATGCGAAAATGGATAGGGAGCCAGTGAAGGGTCTTGAGGAGAGGGGTAGTATGAGTAAAGCGATCCTGGCGGAAGACGAGACGGGCAGCAGACGGGCAGCAACAACACAGGTACCTCTTGTGTTGTTGTGAGAAAACCTAACTTTCATTTTAATAGTTTTTTTTCCTCAGCACTTTTTTCATTATACTTTTTCCCAATATATGGATAGTAGCCAAGTTTAGTCCTATGAATATTGTCTTAAGATGTCTCCCTTGTCCATTGTAGATATATTTTAAGTGATCATTTTATGTTTTCATTTAGATTACACAAGGGTTAACAGCCAGGATCTTGACTTCATTTTTAAGTTAAGTTTTTCACTTATAGTAAAATAATCCTGGACTACATCTACATCCAAACCAGGAGATTTTACGTATAGAATATCAACAGAGTGGAATGTATATGAAAGTCAACATGACCAGAACAGTGACATTACGTGCCAACTGACCAAAATCCATCAGATTGTGCTACCAGAGCTGTGTCAGCATCTCGTCTAATGGAAACCACATTGTTATCAGGACCATACTTCTAAAACTTGACCACACATCTCTAGTGATAGAGAACTCTTTTTAACTTATAGACCCTGATTCTGATGCAGAGATCCATCCCGACATGACTATTCTTGCCACCAACATTTCATCTTCACTTCATCAACCATCTCATGGAAGAATGGACATTTATCACCAGGAGTGGCCTAGGCCTAGGAGTTGCCTAGTGATTAGAGGCAGCTCCTTGTGACTCTGGGCAAGCCACTTAACCCTCCATTGCCCCAGGTACAAATAAGTACCTAAGCCGCATTGAGACTGCCATGAGTGGGAAAGCACGGGGTACAAATAAAAAAAAAAGTGCCATCAAAGATGCAGAACTGCAGATCATCAATGACAACTTGGCACCATCTAGGAAATTCAATACAAGACTTCCCTGGAAGACAAGGATCTTCTTCAGCAGAGCCATTACTGAGCCAGTGATACACACCAAGAAGAGATGAGAACACTGTGGACCACTGTCCACTCCAGAGACTCAAAGAGTTTTCTCTCTTCTTTGTGTTGTTTGTTGGTTGTGTTGTCTGTCTCTTATTTCAGCTCCTGAGAGATAGCAAGAAAGAAGTCACCAGAGAAACAGTAAACTGGAGACAAACAAGAAGTTGCCAAGTTTAAGATCCAGATATAAATGGACTTTTGCATGCTTATAATGTGTATAGTTTGAGGGGTTAAAAAGTGGTATCTACTGATACCATGCGGGCAGTGTACTACTCCCATATTCATGGAGGCAGAATATATTATGATGTATATTTGATATGAGTATTATTTGTTTTCAATTACATCGTGTAATAGATAGCACTGTGTATTAGGACTGCTTTTCTATAGTTTGCAGTCTCATGTGATTGACTCCTTGTGAGCTTTACCTATTGGCTGTTAGCTCTGAGCTAGGGCCAGCCTTCCCTCCCTGCCCCTGTGGGCTGTGTGAGAGAGTCCAGTCTTGATAGCATGCTTTGTAATCAGCAGATGTTCTAGGGATGAATCTACTGTAATTCCATCAAGATTTTTCACCATTTCCCTAAGTCTTTCCCCATTTATTTTCCTTGAGTTTATCCTGCTTATTTTTCTTTGAGAGTTACAGCTTTTCCTTTCAGCTGCACTGAGGTTCTGTCCATCTCTTTGCCTCTGGGGTGGCAAGATACAGACTCTATGTACAGAAGGCAAGAGTTCTCTTCTAAGCAACTGAACTGTAAGTTGGATTTTCTTTGTTTATTCTGAGTACGACAAGAAAGACGATTTGCTTAAGAATTGAGAGCTTGGTAAAGCTTCTGGTTGGGGATGGTTTAAGCTGGCTGTTTAAGCTACTACTACTTATCATTTCTATAGCGCTACTAGACATACGCAGTGCTGTACACTTAAAAATGAAGAGACAGTCCCTGCTCGACAGAGCTTACAATCTAATTAGGACAGACAAACAGGAAAAATAAGAGATAATGGAATATTAAAGTGAGGATGATAAAATAAGGGTTCTGAACAAGTGAATAAGGGTTAGGAGCATCAAAAAGGTGGACTTTTAGCTTAGATTTGAAGACAGTCAGAGACGGAGCTTGACGTACCGGCTCAGGAAGTCTATTCCAGGCATATGGTGCAGCAAGATAAAAGGAATGGAGTCTGGAGTTAGCGGTGGAGGAGAAGGGTGCAGATAAGAGAGATTTACCCAGTGACTGGAGCTCTCGGGGAGGAGTGTAGGGAGAGATGAGAGTGGAGAGGTACTGAAGAGCTGCAGAGTGAATGCACTTATAAGTCAATAAGAGGAGTTTGAACTGTATGCGGAAACGGATAGGGAACCAGTGAAGTGACTTGCGGAGAGGGCTAATATGAGCGTAGCAACATTGGCGGAATATTAAGCTACACTATACTTTGCCTAGAACAGTACAGGATATATATTTAGGATCTGTAGGGGGCAATTCTATAGTTAGGTACCTTCACTTAACCATTCTGAGGGTGGGAAGTAGCAGCCTATTCTATAATGAAATCTAAGAACCTAAGTTCCTTTATATAATACTATTGTAACACGATATCAGCATGCCTAACATTTAGGTCCACACACATACACCAGCCATAGACCTGGCATAAGTTTGAGCACATAAATTCAGAAAGGACACATGTAAGTGTAAGTTATACCTGTAAGTGAAATCCCCGCCCATGTATACACCCCCTTAAAAATATTCACTATATAAGATAGTAATGGATTTACTGAATAGCACTTGGGCAACATACTAATGTATGAGCACCTATGCAGTGGCAGCCCTGCCTTAGGTGGCAGATTGCATTGGGCCACCCCTGCACCTATGTGCGCACATATGCATGTATATGCTAATGTTCTAAATTTCTAAAACCTCTATTAATGGAATAAAAAGAGCCAAATAAGCCCAACACTGGCTATGTTTCACCCATGCAAGGACTGTGTCAGGGGCCAAAGAGTACTAACAGCAAATAAAACAAAGTCCATGTTAGTAAAAACACATCATAAGTAATAATACATATGCAATCATAAATAATAAGAATAAATAGAAGAAAAACAAGAAGGTAAACTATAATTAAAAATACAAGCCAAGACATACAAAAAAAGACATTAATAGTAGATGCAATAAAAGTAGGACACCTACCCAAGTGGTGTACAAGTGCTATTTCACCACATTAGTAAAGCTAAAAAAGTAAGAATGGTGAAGTCTTATGCATACTCCAACTTAATAAAAAATTATTTCTAGCAGCATTACACAACCAAAGATGTTATCAACTTACTAGCTCAATCCAGGAGATGGCAGCTCTCACAAAAACTCAAGCAGTGCTCACAGCAGTAGTAGTCTATGCAGCTGCTCAGCTCTTTTAAAAATACTAGCAAAGGTCAAAGATCAGGAAAAAAAGTTCTATACATGAATGAACCAGACTATAAAAAAAAAAACAAAAAAGGGAAATTATAAGAATAACTAAAAGAACCCAAATAAACCACGATAAAAAAAGCCAACTTGAAAAAGGGCCTAATAAAAAATGATGCCAAAAAATAGAGAGGACATAAAAATATCAAAATGATTTTTTGGTTGTTGAAGAACTGATCTCCCCACTATGTATATCCTTCTGAAGATTCATAAGTCATTACATTCATCCCCCCCCCCCCCCCCGGTAGACCAATTATCTCCGCTGTTGGATCCCTGCTTGATAATAGGGATGGGACGACTTCCCCATAAGGAAAGGTTAAAGCAACTAGAGCTCTTCAGCTTGGAGAAGAGCTGGCCGAGGAGAGATATGATAGAGGTCTACAAAATGCTGAGTGGAGGGGAACAGGTAGACATGAATCACTTGTTTACTCTTTTCCAAAAAATAGTAGGACTAGGGGCACACAATAAAGCTACTAAGTAGTATATTTAAAACAAACTGTGGAAAATATGTCTTCCCTAAACATGTAATAAAACTCTGGAATTTGTTGCCAGAGAATGTGGTAAAAGCTTTAGCAGGGTTTAAAAAAGGTTTGGATAATTTCCTTTAAAAAAAAATCCAAAAAACCATTTTTAGGATGGGAAAACTCCCCTGCTTATTCTTAGGATAAGCTACATAAAATCTGTTTTACTGTTCAGGGATCTTGCTAGATACTTGTGACCTGGATTGGCCACTATTGAAAAACAGGTTACTTGGCTTGATGGACCTTCAGTCTATCCAAGTATGGCAATACTTATGTTCTTATTTAATTAAAAAAAAAAAAAAAAGGAAAAATGGTCTTTGAATAAACATTGTTTCATCTGTGACCTGTTACACTTTTACTAATTTTATGACTTTCTGGGGCCCTTTTACTAACCCGCATAGGCGCCTAGGTGCACCCAACACGTATCAAATTGGAGTTACCACTCGGCTACCATGTGGCCCGTGCGGTAATTTCATTTTTAATGTGTATCTGCTACGCGCACCAGAAAATACATTTTATTTTCTGGCATGCCGCGAAAATCGGGCGGTACCTGTGACTTGACACGTGTAGAGGATTACCGCATGGTTAATGCGAGAGACCTTACCACTAAGTCAATGGCTGGAGGTAAGGTCTCATACCCAAAATGGACGTGCGCCAATTTTTATTTTGCCGCACACCCATTTTTGGCAAACATTTAAAAACAGGCATTTTTTGCAGGCACGCTGAGAAATGAATCTGCGCATGCCCAAAACCCATGCCTACACTACTGCAGGCCATTTTTCAGTGCACCTAAGTAAAAGGACCCCTTTGTGTTGTTATTCCCTCTGATTTGCCTGTTATCCATATATGAGCCTTCCATAATCATGTTTCTATACCAATTTATTTACCCTTGCCATAATAACTTATCTTCCTATGTAGTAGCCTTAGGCCACATATGATTTTTTTTTTACCACTTTTCTCATTTTATCACAAATAATTCTTCCCACCACACTGGGTCAGACAAATGGTCCATCTAGTCCAGTATCCTGCTTCCAACAGTGGCCAATATAGGTCACAGGTACCTGACAGAAACCCAATTAGTAACAACATTTCATGCTACCAATCAATCCCAGGGCAAGCAATGGCTTCCTCCATGTTCATCTCAATCACAAACTATGGACTTTTTCTCCAGGAACTTGTCCAAACATTTTTTAAACCCAAATACACTAACCACTGTTACCACATCCTCCAGCAATGAGTTCCAGAGCTTAACTATTCCTTGAGTAAAAAAAATATTTCCTCCTGTTTGTTTTAAATGTATTTCCATGTCAATTCATTGCGTGTCCCCTGGTCTTTTACCTGTTCTACACCACTCAGCATTTTATAGACCTTCATCATAACTCCCCTCAGCCATCTCTTTTCCATGCTGAAGAACCCTAACCTCTTTAGCCTTTCCTTATATGGGAGCAGTTCCATTCCCTTTATCATTTTGGTTTCTCTTCTTTGAACCTTTTCTAATTCCGCTATATCTTTTTTGAGATACAACGACCAGAATTGGTCACAATACTCAAAGTGAATGAAACGGGCATTATAATATTCTTAGTCTTAATTTGCATCCCTTTCCTAATAAATCCTAGCATCCTGTTTGCTTTTTTTGGCTGCTGCTGCTGCTGCTCACTAGGCAGAAGATTTCAGTGTATTGCCTATAAAGACACCTACATCTTTTTCTTGAGTGGGGAGGGATATTTACCTCATGAGCCCCTACCACCTCCTATTTGCTTGGCAGTAAGGGTTCATGTTCTAACCCTGCGGTAATCGGGCAGTGCGTAGCAATGTGGCCGTGCTGCCGATTACCACTGGAAATGACACGTGTGGTAGAATATAAACATTTTTTTCTACCACAGGAAACTGCATGCACCAACTTCTGAACTACCACTGGGCTCCTGCTCTACCCCGGCAGTAGGGCTGATTTGGTGCACCCTACCTTTGCGGTAGCCCTACCACGGCCTTTGTAAAAGGGCCTCTTAACCAGCTATTGCCACTGAAAATGAGTGATTAGCACCTATGTGAAAGCTGGCTATTTTGGGAACATTCTGGGGTTGAATCAACACTGGGCCGGTTAAGTGCCGATATTCAGCACTTAACCAGCCACTTTAACCGCATAAATGGACCACATAGAACACAGTCCTATCTTTATGTGGCAACCCATGGCCACTTAAATTCTGAATATTGATTTAACCTGCCATATATTAGCTGGCACCACATAAACCAGATATTCAACGCTGAATCCCAGACCTCGCCTGGTATTGAATATCCAGGAATTACACCGGTGGCAAAATGCTCACCACCGCTGGCTTAATGTTTGCTCCATAATTAATATATGGGATACAGAATGGTAAGGAGTCCTTTTACTAAGCTGTGGGGAAAAAAAGGCCCTGTGGGAGCAGCGGGGGCTATTTTTCCCACGCAGCAGGGTCCATTTACTGCAGCGGGTAAAAAGTCTCCTAAAAAATGTCCACTCAGTATGATAACCCTTACCATGTGGCCATGTGGTGGGGAGCACCTACCACCACCTATTAAGGTGGCAGTAAGGGCTCCCATGGTAACCTGGCGGTAACCAGGCAGCATGTGGTGGGTTAGCATCATGCTACAGAAAACAAAAGAACATTTCCAGAGTGCCAGAAATGGCACATGCTCCAGCCGGAATTATTGCTGGCGGCCACGTTGGGCCAGTGGTAGTTAGATTAGTGAGCTGTAAGCCTGCATTAGGCTTACCACCGCTTTGTAAAAGGCTCCCTAAGTGAATGGAAGAGAAATGACTAGAAATTGAGTACAGGTTGCAGTGACACTATAGGTGGGTGAAACTGGGCAGACTGGGTGGGCCAAGAGGTCCTACCAATATTATTGGCCTGATGTTTAAATTTACTTATCTGGATAGAAGGTGCCGCTACTTATATAAATAGTGCTGACCAGGGCCATACCCAAATTTTCAGTAGCATTACCTAACCAATGCCCCTGAAAATCTCTATAGAACCCTCGGTGTTACCTGGATAGCATCAGGCTGGTCCACAGGTGGAATCAGGAGTTACCTAGAGACCGACAATATTCAGCACCAGAATCTGGATAAATATAACTTAAAACAGCAAACAGCTGGCTTAAGCTATTCACATGGTTATCCAGGTAATAACACTGAATATTGCCCAGCACCAGTGAAGACCTAGATATTGGCACTGGGTATAGCTTGAGCATGGTGGCCAGCGTTTAAAATAAATGCTTACTGGTGCGGCTGAATATTGGGGGCTTTGGTATTGCTTATCTATTTAAGATGGGAGAGGTTGAGAAGACTGCCCCTGTTTATATTTTAATTATTGAGTTTGCTTCCGCCTTATTGCTTGCTTAGTTGTTTTTATGAATTAGCACCGTAAACCACACAAATCAGTTATTGCTGGTTGTGAGATTCAAGAAATGATAGACATATATGAATAACTAAAATTAATACTGTTAAATTCAGTAGAAAATAAATAGTGATTTTCAAAATATCAGTGAAATTATTCAGATGTATTCAACGAGTTCCTCAAAGGAACATGGCAGGGTAAATGAGAGTGTACATTCTTCACGTCAATGGTGACAATACCATAACCAGATCATCTATTGAGCTATCAGTTTATGCAGTAAGCATGCTGATTATCCAGAAACAAAAGGGAATCTTTGCAAATACTCTCTCTTGTCAAGAGGACAATCGAACAGAATTACCTCAGCTCTCTGTTTCCATCCTTGAAAGCAGTTAGTCATTATTTAAATTACCATGGCAATATTTACTTTGAAGCAACACCAAGTAATGAAATCTATTCAAAATTATGGTAACACTTAATAAAACTGGACAATTTCTTCCTCAACAGCTGGTCTAAGATTTATGTCTGTTCTTTCATAATACTATACTGCAATATATCACTCTCATTTACAAAACCTGCATATAAAGTTATTGTGTTTATTGGGGGAAGGGAGGATTGGGGAATGGCACAATTATTCATAATTATGATCAATGCAGTGCAATTTTCTTTCACCTTTAAAATTTTTTTATTATTATTACTATTTTTTTTAACTTCTGGGGTTCTTAATAATTCTGAATGTACATTTTGTTAAGTGTAAACCAAAACAAAGCTAGACAAGAAAGCAAGAGAAAAAAAAGCGGAGATAAATCTGGTGGGAAACGGACAGAATTAGATAATATTTTACTGCCTTGGGTGGTTTCCATTGTGTGCTGTCATTATCTGATGCCAGATAACCATCAGCTGCAAAAACAAACATGCAAATGTTAAGCTGAAACAGCTGAATTTTGTTGGTTCTTGGTCACCAACTGAGTTAATCTGATGCATTGCCATATATTCTGCATGTGTTCTGATTCAACAGTGAGGGTTGGATTAAGGGGACAGCAAAAGGAGTAATGTCTTAGCATACCATTATTCTTGGGAATAATTTTCTAATTTAGAAAGATCAGCCACCCCTTAATAACTCACTTTGAATTAATTCCTGTCTTACAATATCTCCTGCAACATTCTGGGAGTCTTTTACAAAAGTGCAGTAGTGTTTTTAATGTGTGCTAAACGCTAGAGATGCCCATAGGAATATATGGATATCTCTAGCATTTAGCGCACACTAAAAATGCTAGCACACCTTTGTAAAAGGACCCCTCTATGCTTTGTCTTGTATGTCCTAGACAATGGTGTGCTGGAGCCGGCTTGCACTGGTTCGCACGAGCCGGTTGTTAGATTGTCTGAAAATCTATGAGTCAGTTTTTGCACCAGATCAGCTGGAGCAGGAGCGATCCTCCATCCTACGCTCCTGCCCATACAATCTCCATACACCGACTGTACTGAAAGTGACTGCCCTAAGTTTCAGTGGCAGTCTCAAGAGATTGCCGCGGGAACTTGCGGCAGTCTCGCGAAATTGTCACAGGAACTCACGGCAGCCATTTTCAGTACAGAGAGCGTGTGGAGACTGCCTGGGCAGGAGCGTAGGAGGATCACTTCTGCCTCAGCTGATCACTAGACCACCAGAGCTGTGTAAAGTATACCCAGGGAATGGGAGTGGACAAGCTGCATGGATGGGAGGGAGAGAAGGAGACAAGCTGCGTGGATGAGAGGGAGAGAAGAGGACAAGCTGCATGGCTGGGAGGGAGAGAAGAGGACAAGCTCTGTGTATGAGGGGAAGAGAAAGGGACAACTGTATGTGGATGAGAGAGAAAGAAGGGGGGCAAGCTGCACGTGGATGAGAGGGAGAGAAGGGAGAGGAGATGGAGACATGTTGTACATGGAGAGAAGGGGAAAGAGAGAAATGCATCACACAGAAGGGGATGGAGAGGAAGGGGTTAATGCTGCTCGTGGATGGGAGGGTAAGGAAAGGGGGATATACTGATCATGGTGGTTTGCTTTTTTGGAAATATATTGAACCTGTATGTGAGAAACCTCTGTTCAATATGGATTTATATCTGATGTTTCTATAGCTAGGAAAATGTAGCATGAGATAGATTTATCTACCTTCAATATGTCTTCTACATCAAGAACTATCGGCTTTATCATGTAATCTGGGCTCATGCCACAGGTAGTGGAGTATGGAAGAAAATGCATTTCTGTTACTTTTACAAGTATATTCACTGCATATAGAGTCTGGCTTTCTTGGTGGGGAGGGTCTCCAGTTTTTTGTCTGCATGTTTTTTTGTGCCCCCCCCCCCCCCCTATTTGGTATCACCTGAAGGTCTGTCCATGTTCTGCATGTGCAACTGAGGTGAAGGATTCTGTTGGTATGTAGTGCCTGTGTAGAAACAGTCCAGTTTTTTTTCCAGTTTCTCAGTAGTGGGTATATTGGTATATAGGGTGAGAAATAGTCTAACAGTAAATCATATGTCAGATTTAATGTCAATAAATTTAGTGTGAAAAGAATTCTTGGATGAATAGCAAACACAGGTTGGCTACAGATACAAGTGCAACAAAAATCAGCCAAAGCATTCTGCAAAAATCAATTGGCCATTTGGAATTTACAGAGAAGAATATTGTATGTTTTAACATTATTTGTAAATTGGTTTGCTGCCTGCAGATAGCATTGTACCAATAGAATGCATAATACAGTTATGTACATAACTATGGGTGATTTATTATTATTTTTTTATTTTTTTGAGAGAGAGAGCCTGTTAAACATTTACCAGCACACCACTGGTCCTAGGGGTCAATGTATTGAAGTGAATTAACTAATTTGCAAACATTAATGCATAGTGAAAGTACTGTTAGTATATATAAATTAGTATGTGACACCAATGTATTTAGGATCTGATTTTAAACAGGATGCCAATATGAGAAGCCCCAAAGGCACCTATTTAATGCATACTTAGAGGGCTGAGGAATTAACTGAGGGCTAGGTAACATTGGCTATGTTGCTTGAAGGAGGGGGACGGGGGAGGAATGAAACATCAAGAGGTTAGCTAAAATGGAAATTGGAATAAAGGGACATGGAAAAAGGGGTGAGGAGGATTATATGTAAAACTATAGAAAGTTAAAATTATAGGGGAATGGAGGGAGGGGAGAAGGAGATTTGAGGCAGAAAGAGAGGTATTTTTGTTACTGAGCTGAAGGAAGAAAATGCACAGACTTTGGGCTTGGTACACTGTGGGAGGTAAGCGAGGGTCAGGATTGGCTGAGCAGATTGGTGGGTGGAAAGGTGTGTGAGGAGAAGCAGTGATGCGAGTTGGTGGGCTTTTGTGAGAGTTAGGGTGGTCGGTGGTTAGAGAAAGCACAGACTTGCATTTTTGGTAGTTTTTAATTCCTGCCCAGCCCTCCTGGAAAATTTTGGGGGATTGGAATGGGGGGGGGGGGAAGAGGGGTTGGTTTGTTTTTGTTTTGTTGTTTGTATTAATTTGGAGGTTATTTTGATGTTTTCTGATGTAATCTTGGTTCCATTTGGAGGGAGATGAGAGGGGTCGCAGCTACAGGTAAGGCATTGAAAATTCACAAGCAGCCTTCATTAAAGGAAATATAATGTGAATGATTTTACCAGGAGTGTGATCTGCTTGTGAGCAAGACTGACACTAGCAGAGGTAAAGCCTTGACGACACCACAAGTCTCACTGGAACAGACATGGGCTGATTGATTGATAATTGCAAACGAAGGCAGCTTGGAAACTAGTTAAATAATTGTAAATGGAGTGTCTATTTATTTTTGTTACATTTGTACCTCACCCTTTCCCACTCATGGCAGGCTCTATGCAGCTTACATGGGGCAATGGAGGGTTAAGTGACTTGCCCAGAATCACAAAGAGCTGCCTGTGCCAGGAATTGAACTCAGTTCCTCAATTCCCCAGGACCAAAGTCCACTACCCTAACCACTAGGCCACTCCTCCACTCCTGTTAGTTGATGTTGAATAAAGCTGTGACCAAGATATTTCCATCTTAATATAACTGGTCAGACTATTTGTTTTGAGTGAGCATGAAAGCAGTGCAAGTGCCAATGTTATATGAAGACAGTACAAGAACCTAAATGTCTTTATAAAATAGACTCTCAGATCTAGGCCCAATAACAAGTAAATGCACTTACACTTGCTCTAAAGCTAATATATGTACATACACTAAATATGTGCCAAGATCTGCGAGACTACCGCAGTAAGTCTCAGCAGCCATTTTGAAAAACATGGTGCCATGGCCATAACCATATAGAGCATCGGCAGTGGGCAGGAAAGAGTGTGATTCTTTTCTGCCTCCCGAAAAAGCCTCTAGACTACCAGGCCTTTCAAGGGAACAACTTCCAAGATAAAAGAGGATGGAGTAACAGAGAAGAACTCATGTAACAGCAAATTCCAGCCCTATCAACACAGGCACCCTGTTATAAAGTTACCTTCTCACTGGGAATATCCTAAAAACCTGACTGTCGTGCAACATCCTCAGGAATGGGCTGAGATCCAGTGGACTAAGAGATAGAATGAGCTCTAGCACCATGTCTGCTGCCTAAGTTTTCTGTTATCTTGAACAAGTCATCCAGCCTCACTGTGCCTTAAGATAACCAACTATCCCAGAGACTGTGTGCTGTTGTTTGGGAACATTTACCATCAAATTTCCTGCAGCAGGAGCAATTTCTTTAACATCAGCTTGATGGTAGTGGTGAAGCCCTGCCCATCGACATCAGCTGTGCCTGCAGCATTATCAGTGTGACACTTCCCGAGGCACTCTTCATCTTGTTACAGATCCCAGAGACTGTGTGCTGTTTTGGGAGGGAACATTTATCATTGAATTTCCTGAAGCAGTAGCAATTTCTTTAACATCAGCTTGGCGGTAGTGTCTAAGCCCCACCTACCAACATCAGTGGTGCTCGCAGCGTTATCAGCGTGACACATCATGAGGCATGCCTCCTCAGGTGCACAACTGAAGGGGTATGCCTAAGGGGTGTGTTATACCCCTTAGTGTGTCCCTTTGTGGGCAACTTTAATTTTGTGGGTCTCTATGTTTTAATTTATTTTATTGATCTAAGATGGTTTTAACTATGCATTGGATTTTACTTTGTTTAGTCTGCTTATGGGGCTGTGCAATCCCTTATAGAAAAGAACTACCTTTATCTTAGGGTTGTTCTGATGTTTTGGTTATATGCACTTTTGCTGGGTAGGTAGAGTAGTAAATAGCTTCTGGATTCTGGGCTTCCATTTCTTGGTAATAGTTCTATCAGTTCTAACATGTATTCTGGAGACATTACAAATAATGTTTTGAAAATGATGTACTGGCTTTAAAGAACAGTCTAGCTTTGATTGGGAGCCAGTGTGGCGATTTGCGCAGTGGAGTTACTCTTTCGT
This sequence comes from Microcaecilia unicolor, assembly GCF_901765095.1. Lineage (NCBI taxonomy): Eukaryota > Metazoa > Chordata > Amphibia > Gymnophiona > Siphonopidae > Microcaecilia > Microcaecilia unicolor. The sequence continues at coordinate 258,399,965 of NC_044031.1, read as the reverse complement.
ATTTTGACTTTTTGTATATCAGCCTGGCTGCCGTGTTTTATACAGTCTGTAGTGATTTTAGTAGGTTTTCTTTGCATCCTACATATGCTGCATTGCAGTAATCTATTTGGGACAGTATCATGGATTGTACTAGTAGCTGAAATGATTGTTTCCGGAAGTATTCTCTGATCTTTCTCAATTTCTATAGAGTTATGAAACATTTTGATGTGACCGCTGAGACTTGATTTTCTAGAATGAGGTGATTGTCTAGTATGAGTCCTAGTATTTTTATTTGTGATTTCATTGGGTACGTTTTTTGGTATATTGTGAGTTTTTTGTAGGTCACGGGGTTATGCGAGCTGGATAGGACCAGAAATTTGGTTTTGTCTCTGTTTAGTTTGAGTTTGAAGATTGTTGCCCAGTTTTCCATGAGGTCTAGACCTTCTTTAATCTTGTCTGCTATCTCTGTGATATTGTTGTTGAATGGTACGTATATGGTGATATCGTCAGTGTATATAAATAGGTTGAATCCTGTTTTCTCAAATTTCTTGTTGAATGGGGCCATCATAGTGTTATCCTAAAGGATGATAGTTGATTGGATATTTTCACTAGGTGTGTTGCATTTTTAAGAAGCCGTCAAACCATGCTGCCACTGCCCCATTGATTCCCATGTTGATTAGAAGGGTCATTTGTATTGAGTGATCTATTAAGTTGAAAGCACTTGACATATCAAATTGCAGTAGGAGGATTTTCTGGTCTTGGCAAATCATATTTCTGAATTTTGTTATCAACGTGGTTGGACTGTTTCAGTGCTATGTTCATGTCTGAATCTCGATTGGGATTTACGAAGGAGTGATTGTTGTGTCAGGTACTCCATTAATTGTTAGCTATTAGGGCCTCCATCATTTTTGTCAGTAGTAGTATTGAAGCCACTGGTCTGTAGTTTGTGATTTCACTGATCTTATTGGTGGTGTCTTTTGGAATTGGAGTACGATATTTCCTTTGTCTTGGGGAAAATATCCATTTGAAAGCAAGTATTCTATGTGTTCTGTGAAGCATTCAGTGAACCAATCTGGTGGGCTTTTCATCAAGTAGCTGGGGTAGCCATCCAGTAGACAGTTTGTGTTTGCATATTTTGTTAGCATTGTTTTGACTGATTTGGTTGTTGGTATTTCAAAGGAGGACCAGATTCTGTCTGCCTTGATTTGATCATTATCGGTTTCGCATTCAGGTAGGAATTCTGTGTGGGATGATTGTGTTGTAGAAAGATTCGATCGTATTTTTGTTATTTTTTTCTCAAAGCAGTTTGTGAGTTCATCTGCTGATGATGGTGTTTCATTTGCTGCTAGTAGGTCTTTGGTGTTTAGTAGTCGGTTCATAAGTTTGTATATTTTTTTTGTATTGATCTGTGCTGGGTTTGCATACTTGCTGTAGTTTTCTGCTTTTGCTCTTTTTATATTGTGTCTGTATGTTCTTATAGCTTTTCTCCATATGTTTTTGTTCTCGTCTTGTTTTTGAACCATATCCTTTCAAGTTTTCTGCATATTTTTTTCATCTCTAATAGTGACGATCCTAGGTCGGTTGCCACCCGGGGCGGATCGCCGATGCGCATCCCCCCCCCCCCCGGGTGCAGCACGAACCCCCCTGGTGAAATGACACCCCCCCGGCACATCAGACCCCCCCCCCCGGTGCATCTTTAGCTGCAGGGAGCAGCCATGCGGCTCTTGGCTCCACTGGCTCCCTGCACCCTCTGCCCTGGAACAAGAAGTAACCTGTTCTGGGGCAGAGGGAGCAGGGAACCAGCTGAGCTGACAGGCGCGTGGCACCCCCTCATTAGCGTGCATCCAGGGCGGACCGCCCCCACAGCCCCGCCCTTGATACGCCGCTGATCTCTAATAATTTATCATTGAACCATGGGCAGGGTTGTTCTTTGCAGCAGCGTAGCAAGAGTGGGGCGGTGGGGGCTGTCCACCCTGGGTGCACGCTGCTGGAGGGTGCAGAGAGCAGCCATGCGCCTGTCAGCTCCACTGGTTCCCTGCTCCCTCTGCCCCGGAATAGGTTACTTCCTGGAGCAGGGAGCCAGTGGAGCCGATAACCAAGTTGCTAATAATATTCCCAGCCATTTAGGTTTGGGAGGCAGTTAAAAAAAAGTCTCCCCTCCCTGTGTTCACTGAAGTTTATTTTCTTATTTAATTCGATTATCTGAAGCCCTATCATGTGAAGAATTCAAAGCAACATATACTTTGTTTTTTCATTATGACCTGCTCACCTGAACCTTTTTGTAGCTTAAAACTGTTCTGTCACTCTTGTCAAGATTGTAACTGATACTTACTGGTTCTTACCTTGCCACAAACCTTACCTCATGCTTTGGAAAAATCTGTTACTTGCTTCACCTAATGCCCACCGTGGGTTTTATGCTACCTTGGAACTTAATCCCATGACAATCCTAAAACAGATGCACTTGTTCAAAGGTGCAGGAACAGGATGACAAGGAGAAGTGCTTCAGCTCCTCTGAGGAGGATGTTATTAATGGCACCAAAACCATTGCCATTACTAACTCTGGAGGTACTATCATCACCACTACTAATACCTGCTCCAGAGGTGCCAGCAGCTGTACCACTGTTTCCACTGCCCCTGGAGGTGCCAGCAGCTACATCATTGGCCCCACAGTACTTTCCATTGTACTCTATGAGGAGGATGAGGAGATCTCCTCTTCATCCCAACCCTTTCCCTTTCCGTACCCTCCCCAAGTACCTATCCATGAAAGATCTCCAAATGTTTTGCCCTGGCAGCTGAAGATGACTTTTCTGAAGTTGTGCTACATTTGGAAGAGGACTCCCTGACTGGTTTGCCTAGTCAGTATTCTAGAATGTCTTGAAACATCAAGTCTCACAGCAGATGCACTTGGCAGAATGCCCCCCACTGCACTAAGAACTGTCTACATGTCCTTTGAGACTAACATGGCAACCTTTATTAATGTGGACACCATCAAATAAAGGAAGGTCCCTACTAAAGTTAGCCTCAGGATATATGTTGGCTGGGAGCTTGCAGGGGCAAAGCTTATAACAAAAAAAGGTTGGTCTTTTCTCAAATGAGGAATACTAACACTGCTGCTCTAATCACACAGGTAATAGGTTTCTCTTCAGAAGTCAGGATATATGGTCAGTTAAGGTCCAACCAACCTCTATTCTAAATACAACTAGTAGAAGAGCAACCAACATAATCCATATGTATATTTGTGCAAGGGCCATGACAAATTTCCTAAAATGTATTTTTTTTCATCTCATTTTCAAAATGAATGCATGTAGATTTCTGGCATGTAACTGGCAATTAAGTTCAGGTGAAGTCTGTCTTAACCAATTCCTTTAGTCCACACGACTTTTAGGCATTCTAAATTTACATATAAGTGAGGATATTGTCCCAGAGTATTATTAGACTGCTCAGAACAGCTTCCACATAGGACTGAAACTCAAATTATTTATAGACTAGCGGCTTATAAGAATTTTTTTTTATTTCATTCATCCAGGAATAATTCTTCAATTAGATCTAATTTAAAACTGTTGTCCCTTGGTACAGTTGTTCATTCTTCCATAGTTCCTGTACCATGTGGTTATATTAATATTCACTCAATATGGAATAAAACATATATTATTAAGGATTGGATTGAGGAGACTCAGCCAGGTTGTTTCTTTTTAACTGAAATCTAGCTGACCTCCAATGAAGACCCTCTTACTACTGAGATCTGTCCCTTAGGTTATAGAATAGCAGTTCTATGTAGAGACAGGAAAAGGGGTGACGACCTTGCATTAATTTATATGAGGGTTATTTTAGATGAACATTATAGACTCTTTATGAGTTCCACATCTTGAGATCTTAGCTTGTCAATTCAAAGATGACATAAATGATTCACTGACCTGTGTTTTGTTTCACTCTCCCCCTGGTAAATGGCCAGACGTAAAGAATCAGTTTTATGACTTTATTTTTAGAAATGTGATTAATTCATTATAATTTGATCTTAGGGGATATTAACTTACATTTAGAGCAGGAGGACAATTCAATCACTAAGGATATATGCTCCTTTTTAAAAGCATTGAATTATCAAATTCCTGGTCCATGTATCATTTATAGTAAAGGGCACCAACTATACCTAATGACCTTTTCTGAGCCTAGTTCTTCTGTTAATAATATTTTAGTGTCTGATATTGTGTGTTCAGAGTCACTTTGGTCAGATCATTTCCTTCTTCAATTTAATTTGAATTGGACATTTTTTTATGGTTTGCATATACCAACAAAGGTCCATTACAAAACCAGAGGAGAAATGCAAAACAAAAGACTGTCCATCTGAAATCAATTTAATTATCAACATTCTATGAGGTTGATAACTCAATTCATAATCAAGGGATTGCTCCAGCAGCTAGGATTTGGCCATTAATCTCTTTGAATTGGACCACAGTTAATCCACTATTTTCAAAATATATCAAATCCTACTGCCAGCTTGATAGTTGCCCTACAGTCCTTATGAAATCAGCTTCAGTGAGGTTTCAATACCAAATTTGTATATTTGGAGGGGCAATTTCGAAAGAAATGTCTATGTTTGGATTTGGATGTCTTTGTAAAACGTCCAAATCTGGGGGCGGGGAAAACCGTATTTTTGAAAAAAGATGGACGTCCAGCTTTCGTTTCGAAAATACCAAGGACGATTTTGGACTTCCCTAGACATGGACGTCTTTGACTTTCAGCGATTTTTGAAACCAAAGACGTCCATGTCAAAAACGTCCAAATGCAAGACATTTGGATGTGGGATGAGTCAGCATTTCTAGTGCACTGGTCCCCCTGACATGCCAGGACACCAACCGGGCACCCTAAGGGGCACTACAGTGGACTTCATAAAATGCTCCCAGGTGCATAGCTCCCTTACCTTGTGTGCTGAGCCCCCAAAACCCACTACCCACAACTGTACACCACTACCATAGCCCTTATGGGTGAAGGGGGGCACCTATATGTGGGTACAGTGGGTTTGTGGTGGGTTTTGGAGGGCTCGCCGTTTCCTTCACAAATGTAACAGGTAGGGGGCATATCGGCCTGGATCTGCCTGTCTGAAGTGCACTGCAGTACCCACTGAAACTGCTCCATGTGCTGTCATGGACCTGAGTATGACATCTGAGGCTGGCACAAAATATTTTTAAAGATGTTTTTTGAGGGTGGGAGGGGGTTAGTGACCACTAGGGAAGTAACAGGATGTCATCCTCGATTCCCTCCGGTGGTCATTTGGTCATTTTGGGCACCTTTTTGTGCCTTATTCGTAAAAAAAAATGCATCTGGGTGAAAACATCCAAGTTTTACTTTAGCATATCCTTGCGAAGGACTGCAGTTGGAGATGTCCAAAATCGAGTTTCGATTATACTGATTTGGACGTCCCTGGGAGATGGACATCCATGTTCTGATTTATGTTGAAAGATGGACATCCATCTCTTTCGAAAATGAGCCTGATAGTGGAATTAGAAAAGGTACAGAGAAGGGCGACAAAAATGATAAAGGGGTGGGATGACTTCCCTTTGAGGAAAGGCTAAAACAGCTAGGGCTCTTCAGCTTAGAGAAGAGATGACTATGCAGAGATATGATAGAGGTGTATAAAATAATGAGTGGAGTGGAACAGACAGATGTGAATTGTTTGTTTACTCTTTCCAAAAATACTAGGACTAGGGGGCACACAAAAAAGCTACTAAGTAGTACATTTAAAACAAACAGGAGAAAATATTTCTTCACTCGATGAGTAATTAAACTCTGGAATTCATTGCCAGAGTATGTGGTAAAAGCAGTTAGCTTAGCAAAGTTTAAAAAAGGTTTGGATATCTTCCTAAAAGTCCATAAGCCGTTATTAAGATGGACTTGGGGAAAATGCACTGCATATTCTAGGATAAGCAGTATAAAATCTATTTTACTGTACTGGGATCTTGCCAGGTACCTGTGACCTAGATTGGTCACTGTTGGAAACAGCATACTGGGCTTGATGGACCTTCGATCTGTCCCAGTTTATGACAATGCTTATGCTTATGTTCTTATGTATTTGGAAATTATTGTGACTCCAAATTTGAAGAACGAAAGAGAATCTTGTAATTTATAATTATAGCTAATAATACACTTAACAGGGGACACTGTTATTACCACCAGAGCTTTTACTGTTCAAATTGTATAAATCACTTTCCAGAGTATCATGTATAATTATACCAAGTATTCATTTTTATTATGCTGTAATATAAATATAATACATGCTTAAATACCATTCATTCCCCATCATTCATACTCACTACTACATCACATCACACATCACTCTATTCTGTTTCTCACACCTAGTGCTTCATGAGACTGTTATTGCAAAATTTCAATAATTACAAATATCATATCAACAAGTTAACATAAAGTGGTTTCACCCATATTGGTCTTAATGACAATGTTGTCAAGGTTCATCAAATCTTCAGCTCCTTGATATACATGGTACTCTGGAGAGTGATTTATACAATTTGAACATCTTATAGACCAATTGCATCTATTCCCTTTTTCTGTAAAATTACTAAATGAATTAGTTACACTACAACTTGCTGAATATCTTGACCATCATCATACTTTACATTCATCTCAATCAGATTTTGGATCCTCATACAGCACTGAAATGGTTGTAGGTTCCCTCTTAGATAAAGCATGTCGAGTTCTCATTGAGGATACAACAGTTATTATCCTATTGGATTTCTCAAGTGCATTTGATCTCGTAGATCATAGTATCTTACTACAAACTCTTGAGAAAATAGGGATAACAGGTCAGATATATAACTGGTTTTGTGGGGTTTTTACCAGGTGATCATACAGGGTTAAGATGACAGGTTGTTTTTCTGATCAATGGTGTAACCCTTGTGGAGAACCATAGGGTTCACCTTTGTCACTCTTATTACTTAATGTGTGTATGCATTCTTTAGGACTAACATGCCAAAATCAAGGTTTTGTATTTTACAGTTACGTAAACAACATTAAAACTTTGATTCTCTTTTCACATTCTATACAGTCAGAGACTTCTACTAGTAAAAATGTCATCAGTTTGGTAGAAGATTGGATGTTTGTTCATAAACTGAAATTGAATATAGAGAAAACCAAACTGTTATATCTTGATTACCATTCTGACCTTAATTTTTCTTCAGTTAGTATTGGTCAATCAGAATTTAAGCTCTCATCAGTAATAAAAATTTTAGGAATCTATTTAGATACTCCCTTATCACTAGAATATCAGGTAAATTCTTTAACCAAGAAGTCTTTTTTATACTGAGAAAACTCTGTTTGATATGAGTGGAGGAGAACCCTAGTGGTTAGGGTAGTGGACTTTGGTCCTGAGGAACTGAGTTTGATTCCCACTTCAGGCACAGGCAGCTCCTTGTGACTCTGGGCAAGTCACTTAACCCTCCATTGCCCCAGGTACAAATAAGTACCTGTATACAATATGTAAGCCACATTGAGCCTGCCATGAGTGGGAAAGCACGGGTTACAAATGTAACAAAAAAAAAAATACTTTAGAGAGCATCAGTTCCGTTTATTAGTGCAGGCTTTATTATTTAGGGGCTCATTTTCGAAAGAGAAAAATGTCTAAAAAGTGGCATAAAGCAGCATTTGGATGTTTTTCTCACTAAAACATTCAAATCTCTATTTTCAAACCCCATTTTCCAGTCATTTTTCTATGCAGTTCATCTGCAGTGCATCCAAACCTCAAGGGAGCATGTCGGGGGCATGTTAAAGGTGGGATTTGGGCATTCCTAAGACCTGAAAATTTTTCAATAACAGAACAAAACAAAAATGTCCTATTGAAAAATGTCCAGGACTAAAACTAAGACATTTTGAGCAGACCTGTTTTAATAACAGCTAAGCTACACACACAAAATAAAATGCCCTAAATGACCAGATGATCACTGGAGGAATAAAGGAGTGACCTCCCCTTACTCCCCCAGTGGTCACTGACCTTCTCCCACCTCACAACGATGTAGAAGAAACACGACATACTAGCCTCTATCACAGCCTCAGATGTTATAGCCAGTCCTATTAGAAAACAAGCAGGTCCCTGGAGTAGCCTATAGGTCAGTGCAGTGCACTGTGGAGAAGGAGACCCAGATCCATAATCCACCACTCTAACTGTTGCACTTGTAGTGAAAAGTGTGAGTCCTCCAAAACCCATCAAAAACCTACTGTACCCACATATAGGTGCACCTGAAGCCATAAGGGCTATTATAATGATGTACAGTTGGGTACAATAGGTTTTTGCTGGGTTTTGGAGGGCTCACTATGCAAGGGAGTAAAGGTGAGATGTGTATCTGGGAGCTGTTATGTTAAGTCCACTGCAGTGCCCCCTAGGGTGCCCCACTCAGGGCCGGTCTTAGGCAGGGGTGACCGCGCTCCTAGGGGCCCAACAGTGCAGTGTGTCTTGCTTTTGAATCCACCCCGCCTCCACCTCACAAATTGTTCCCCTTGGCTTTACTTTAAATTTGGTGTGCTGTGCGTGGCAACCAGCAGTCCTCTCTTCGTCACTCCTGGGAGTCCCATCCAATCAAGAGTGCTCTTTTAGGCACCACATAGGCTCCCTGAGCAATCACAGACAGCTGCACTGCACTTCTGTAGCTCAACCATGTGAGAAAAACTGTGGCTGAGTCAGAGAAGTACAGGCAAGCTGTGAATGCGATTGTCAAAAGGGGGCAGGATTAGGTGGGCACAGGGCTAGGCAAGGAGCTGGGGGGCCCCACCGAACTGTTCTGAACAGGACCCCATAACTGCTAAGACCGGCCCTGGCCCCACTGCTCTGCTGGCATGTCTGTGTGGCCAGTGCACTTAGAATGCTGGTTCTTCCCATATCCCAGTGGCTTGATTTTCTGCATTTTACACTTGGTCATTTTATTTTTTTTTCAAGAATGGACCAAAAAGATAAACTCACTGTGATGGAGTTTATAGAACATTGCCCCTCACCCTTAAGAGCTGTCCCTCAAATAGTCTGAGCCACCTTAAGATCACTGGTCCCGCCCTGGGAGGAAGTGAGCCGAGAGGGGTGGAGTCAGAACCAGTAAGTATAAAAGGCAGGGCAGACTGAGGTTAAGGAGACCCAGAGAAGGAAGAACAGAAGCCTCAGTATATGCCGCTGCAGCTTATGTCTTATGATCATTACCTGGCTGGAACTCAAAGAAGAACCAATTAGAACTTGCAGGCTGTGTTTGGGGCATGGCAGCCCCACCAGCCATAGACTGTGTTTTGGGCCTGCCAGCCAGAGGCCTGCTAAAGACTGTATTTACTGAACTACAAAGGCGTTTCACATTGTCTTCCTGGCACAGTGGTATATCAGGCATCAGGAATTACTTAATAAAACACCTGGTTTGTCCAACTGTGTTTCACATGCCCACCCTCAAACTTCACTCAGGGTGTCACATGTGGTTTTAGAAGTGGGATCTTTGGTACTTATCCTGCCCAAGGAAGCCACATCTGTGATCTCCAGGGCTCTGGGCCTATCAACAATACTATGCACGAGTTGGGAGGGGGGAGAATATAGCTAGTGCTGGATAGGCTGGCTTTATTTTTGGTTATTGGTGTACCATGCAGTTCTGGCCACTAACGATACAGCAAAAACATGGAAAGACTACACCAGGCCTTGGTGGATATCCTGCAAAAAGCAGCAGCAGCAACAGCAATAGTTTATGCAGGCCATTTTGAGCAATGGCAACAGCTACAACATCAACAACAGATGCAACAGCAAATGTTGCAAAAGCTGGTAGAGTTATAACAGAGCTCTCAGGCCTAAGCAGGGTTGGCTGTCCAGCAGGCCTAAACAGGATTAGCTTGCAAGTGACCCCTCTGGTTTCAGTATTAAAGAAAATGGTGCTGGCGGATGACCCAAACTATTTCCTGACCAATTTTGAAAGAACCGCCTGCATTGCAGGTTGTCTAGAAGTATCATGGACAGCATAACTGATGAATTTACTGATCTGTAGCAGCCAGAAGACATTCCAAGATGTTAATTCCATTGGGATGGCCATCTATGCAGAAGAAAAAGCTGCCATTTTGGAAAGGGTGGTTGAACCCCAGAGACCTATTAGCAACAGTTCCAGAAGGGGTTCCTATAAGTTAAAGAAAAACCCCAAAGTCTCTTCTACCGACTTAAGGAGGTCATCTGGAGATGGCTGCAACCAGAAGGCAAGACAGGCCTGGAGATCCCAAGCATCATCCTCCTGGAGCAGTTCCTTGAAGGATTACTCCCAATTATGAAGCAGTGGGTGAGGAGGCACCCTAAATTGACCCCTGAGAGTGCTTTAGAAGCAGCCAAAGCCTTCTACCAAGCACAGCCAGAGTCAGAACTCTATAAAGAACCCCTCTGAAGGGACATCACCTTGAAGTGGTGGAGGGGCTTCTGTGTTTCAATGACTCAGAGGGCTATGCTGAAGGGTTACCCATATCAGACAGGCCTCTGAGGAGAAACCAGACAAAGAGTGTCCCAAACTAGGGAGAGTGGAAAGATGGTGACCTGAAGCTCGTACACTCAACGGCCCAGCTGTCCTCTGAAGTTCTGTCTTTGTTTACTTGAAATTTCCTCTCTGCATTTGCAGTTACCTTAACTGAGAGGAAGGGGACAATGGGGGGTCAGCCGCCGATGGCCAGAGTTTTGTCCTCTGTGCAGAAAGTGTGGGACTGCTGCACGACGAGCTGGCCACATATGACTGGGTTGATGAGTCCTTTGATTAGCGCCGGCGAAGGAGCGTCGATGCTCTTGGACCTGGAAACAATTTCATCGCTCCCGAATCATTTAACCACCATGTCCAAAGGAGTGGAGGAGTGAGTTAGGAGTGTATGCTGAAATGAAAGTCGTTTACAGTTGAACCCGTGTCGGCGGTGCCACTCCTAAACCCGTAAGAGCTATCAGCTTGGAGTTTTTGGCTCCTGTGGAGGTTACATTGAATATCATCTAAAAGGCGTTCCAGGACCTAACGGTGGTAGTAAATAATTTTGCTTCAGATATAATCTTATTAGTGAGACACATGGATAATCTAATCGAATCCTTTGAGAATGAAAAATTGATACAGCAAATGAAGTTCTACAGGAGTAGGAAACGGTTACGATTTTGAAATGATAATAGACCAGAAAATTTTGAACAAAATGAATATTATTACAGATGATTAATATTGAGATTGTTGTTTTCCCAGAGTTCCGGGTATGACTCCTAAAGCTTTTTCCTCTGAAATGATTCCTCTTAGTATATTAATTCAAAAGGAGTGAAGCCTGTGAAACTGGGATTACCTTAATCAGTGGGAATTGGATTAGAGACTCAAGTGTTTGTATTGTTAAATAATTTCTGGTTTTAAAAGAGAAAAAAATGAAATCAGGTGTATTATTTCCACTAATATTGGACAATAAGTATGTTTCCAACAAAATAAATTGACTATACACCTTTTTGAGTTTGAAGAAGCCAACCAGACAATCAATGTGGAATAATGATTCAGATAAATAATAACTGGGGATAATCAGGTTAATACCACATTTTCTTTGTTTACTGTTGTTTAATTGATCTCCTTGTCTTGTTTCACTCTCCCTATTTTGTGGTCTAAGGAAGAGTATAGAATTATCTGATTGAAATAATTCTTGTGTGTTATTTTCTCTGTATTTCTGGCAAATAATTTTAGTGCTTGTAAAATTAAGTTGTTATAAATAAAAATAAAAAAAGAACTCTATAAAGAAAAGAAGCAGACTTGAAGCATGTAACTGAAAAGGGGACATGGCCATTTGAGGGGCATGGACAGTCAGGGGCATTCAATAAAGATACATGCACTATTATAGAATTCAGGGATCTGCACCTAATTTAGTTATGGGGATTTACAGCAGGGTTCAGTTGGTCTTCTTTTTTGTAATTTGCCCTGAACTATGAAGATTGTGGCAAAATAGAAAACCTGACATAACATAACATAACAAAACAGAATGTCAAGCAGCCAGAATCTACACCTCGGGTGGATTCTGCATCTACAAGACTGATGGACACTTGTTTTCCATGCCTCAGCAACATTAGGAACCTCAGGTGGTTTGCTGGGTACTGCGCGTATGGAAGAAGACCTTCCTTAGTTCTCCTGTTGAATGTAACTTTAAGCTCTGAGGTGCTGGTTTCCATAGCATTACTGCAGGAACAAGACTCCAGGGTCCCTGCACCAGTGCTTCTTGGATCAAGCATTGCGGAGCCAGCAGTGAGTATTTCTGCTCGAGATGTGTTGGAGGAGAAACACAACCAGAGTGATATTGCAGTAGTGATGCAAACAAAAGTAGCTGGGAGTGCTGTGTCAGTTGGCGATGTGCCTGGTATGTGGGATAAGTGTCTGATGTCAGAATGGGCCCCTGGTGAGACTGGGAGACCTGCAGAATCTACTCAGAACCTATCTATACTGGTGAGACCTGAACAATTTGATTTCAAATTGATCTGGTAGGGCATTGATCCTTTAGAGAGTTCTCTATCTGACAAGATACAAGGTCTTTTTAAGAAAATCTAACATCTCATTGCCTGTATCTATTGTGACTGGACCAGGAGCGTAGTCAGACAGCAAATTTAGGGTGGGCCTGAGCCCAAAGAAGGTGGCCCAAAAAACGTATCTCTTCTCCACCCTACTCGGCCCTCCTCCGGTGCTCTCCCCACTCTCCTTGGCCCTCCTCTGGTCTTAATTCCCCCCCCCCCCCTAATCAAACCAAAAGAAATACCTGAGCTAGTGGGGATCTGCAAGCCCCGCCACCTGAAGACCACCTCCCAGCAGAATGAACACTTACACCCTGCGCAGCTGGTGGTAATGTCGCAGACAGCTGCTGACATGGCCAGGCTCTATGTATGCATGCAAACTCAGCGATGTAAGTGCTTTTTCTGCCAGAAGGAGATCTTTGGCTGGCGGGACGTGTGGATCCCCACCAGCCTCGCCTAAGGAGCACTGAATTTGGGTGGGCCTGACACCAAAGTTGGTGGGCCCCAGCCCACCCAGGCCCACCCATGGCTACGCCACTGGACTGGACTCATTAAAAAGGAGAGTTTCTCAGGGTAGAGAAGAGATGCTTATATGTTGTTCCACTGTGATGCACAGAAAGCTTGAGGATCTAGAGCAGGGGTGTCCAACCTCCGCCCTCACCAGGTCAGGTTTTCAGGATTTCCAGAATGAATATGCATGACATCTATTTTCATACAATGGAGGCAGTATATGCAAATATGTCCCATGCATACTAATTGGGGAAATCCTGAAAACCTGACTGGATTGTGACCTTTGAGGACCGAGGTTGGACAACCCTGCTCTAAAGAATAAATTGCCTAGAATTTGAGGTTTTTGAATTTTCCTTGAAGGGTCACTTTCTGAGATGTTTTTAAAATATGCTACATCTGTTTTAAAAGTGTCTGTGGAGTCAGTTCCCCCACTGAAAGGGACTTTTTATTTGATTTAGCCAGGAGGGGAGAGTCTGAAATCCGAGAACAAGGCGCCCAGTTGACTATGGACATCTTAGAACTTATTAAGTTTTTGGAGACCTCAGATTCTGTAACAGTACCCTCTATTCTAAGATATATGTCTTGATAATTACATGTGCCTTGGAGCCAAACATAGACTGTTTGCTAAAATTATATTTTCATGTCAAAGACTTCCAGTTTATGGAACATATTATCAGAATTTTCTCAGATATGACCAAGAATACACAGAAGAAGAGAAAGCAGTTTCTAATGCTTTGCCCAGGAGTTTTGCAGTTGGGGGAAGGGGGCTCTTTTTCTTGTGTTTACCTTGTAAATATCTAAATATCAAGGAGTCATTTATATTTTTATGAGCCTCAATAATTGTCTTCCTTTTTAAATGCTGATCTCACTATCAACAAGCATCTGCTATGGCAGCAACTTGAACACCTAGATCAGTTTAATGATTCCATTCTAAGCAAACTGCATGTAGAATATATGTTGCTGTGTTGTTTCCAAATTTCCTAGAATTTTTTTTCCTTTCAGTATTGGATCCCTCACTGTATTGTGGACAGGTCAGCTTTAGTGGGTAGGTCTTATGAACTACTTGGGTGAACAAAACTAGTTAGCCTGAGAGGAAGATGATGTTCCAATTCCTTCCTCCCTTCCCCTTGGTCCTGATACCCCAGTCTCCTGCCCTCCCCTCAAAGAATGCAGAAGCCTCATCCGGAGCCCACCCCTGGTCCTTATGCCCTTCCCTCCCACCCTCCAAAGAAAGCTGAAGCCCTGATCCAAGCTCCCATCCCACAAATCCTGATGCACCCTCCCTCCCTCCTGCCCTAGAAGAAGGTACGAGACTGCTGTTAGAAGTCATCACAGCCATTATGAGGCCAGACCCACAACAGATAGGAGCGAGTGGGCATCACTTCTGCCCATATGACCCCTCTAGATCTTTCGGGACATTTGAAGTAGTCCCATGGGTTATGAGGGTGGGAGCACAGGCCGGGCTTTTGGCTTTCTTTGGGGACAGGAGGGAGGGAGATCAGGAAAGGGAATGGAAGTTCAGACCAGGGCTTTAGCTTTCTTCAGGAAGTGGGAGGGAGAGTGAATCAGGACTATGGAGGACCCCAGATGCCGCAATGCTGCTACCAGGAAATTAATCAGACATCAGCCAATATTCAGACTGGTGCCCAGTTTGTTGGACAGCTGAAGTTAGGACAGTTTATAGCCACTGACATACGTACACACGTCACAACCTTTCTAAAATGATCTTCTTAATGTACTGCTGATTTGACATGTATTTTATTGATCAGTTTCCTTATTTTAATTATATATTACAAACTGCCTTAAACTCCTTGAGGTTTTTTTTCTGTCTCTTTCTTTCCTTCTTCAATTCTGTCCTATCAATTTATGGACTTTTTTTTTCTTTTCTCTCTGGTTTAACCTATAAATCACCTCATGTGCTCACTCATCAGCAGTATATTAAGCACTGAATAAATATAACCAATTTAAATTACATTGAGTTACATTAAATTAAATTTGTTATGCTGTATCTTTTTATTAAAAAATGGAAAACTAGCAACACCACACCCTCCTTTTTTCGCTGTCCGAAATATTTCAAAATTCTAAATTTGGATAAAGCCATAGCCAAATGAACGATGTTTAAATATTATCCATTGCAATCCTGTACATTGCCTCAAATGAATAGCCAAAAGATGGACCGTAAATAATAAATCAATAAGGTACATCCTGCCTGGTGTGTAGGTTAATAGGTTTTTGAAGTTAGTTCTGTTGCTCTGATTCATCAAAGCGTTTAATTCACTGGATGCAGATTGCTGAATTGCTTTAATGCTCTTAGGGTGGGTTCGTTTGATGGGACTGAATTCTCTTTGTATATCAATAGTGAACAGCCCGAGAAAACAGCTTAGTGGAACCATTTATCAAATTAGAGAGTTTATGCTGCCTGTCAGCCATTATCAGGGACCTCTCAAGAAAGTGAGCATAGCATATCAGAATCATTTTAGAGAACACTGCATTAAAACTAATGTATAATCGTAGCCATTACGCTAGTGTCATGGGAAAAAATATAGAAATGTTTATTCCTGTTCATTCAAAATGTTCTTTCCCTCCATCCAGACTTTGAAAAGTAAAATATTTCTATATAATGACGATTGTCAATTAGGGACCATATCCAGTGCTTTTTTTTTTAATTCCTTTCAGTTGCTTGCCTCATTTGTCATGCCTTTCCTCATGGGTTACTATGCATTCTGTTTGTCTAACTTGCCATGTTTTTATAGCTTCATAATGAGATTTTTGTTTAGGGAAAGAGGGGTAGTTTAAAATAACTGTTTGCTAATAAACATATTAGCTCCTGTTTTCAGTGCTCAAACCTTCCAGCTTCCATCCCTCTTCAAAAGAGTGAGAATGCTGCTGTTGAGATAGTAAGAATTCAGGATATCAGATGGCTACAAGCCATATGAGACAGGCTGATCAATGCTATTTTTTCTCCCTGAAATGTAAGGATGCAAGGTCACCCCCACAAGCGGTGCAAGAGAGATGGGGGCATCAAAATTGATCCCTGTCCATTGTTTTCCCTGAGTTGGCTATGGCACAGTGGGTAGGGTGGGACACTAGAGGCCATGTTGCATAGGGCACAAATAAAGGGGTCCTTTCACTAAGGTGTGGTGAAAAATGGCCTGCGGTAGTATAGACGTGTGTTTTGGGCACGCACAGAATTATTTTTTAGCCAACCCAAAAAAAAAGCCTTTTTTTGCCAAAAATTGGAAAATTGCCGCATGTCCATTTTGGGTCTGAGACCTTACCGCAAGCCATTGATCTAGTGGTAAGGTTTCACGCAGTAACCAGGCGGTAATGGTCTACGCATGTCAAATGCCACTTGACGTGTGTAGCTGCCGTGCACCAGAAAATAAAAAATATTTTCAGACGCACATAGCGGACACGCGCCAAAATTGAAATTACCGCAAGGGCCATGCGGTAACTCTAATTTGGCACACATTGGGCACGCATAGGTGCCTACGTGGCTTAATAAAAGGGCCCCAACGTTTGTGACGCTTGCATCGTCTTTCTCCCCCTCCCCCACACACAAAAAATAGATGCTTAAACAAATGCCAGCTGCCACAGTGAAAATGAGACTGTATATTCAGTGCCACTGTTCAGATACCAGTTGGTGCTGACTATGTGGTTTTATTGCCGAGAACTGAATCTGCTTATTTCACCTTAAGTAAAATTGTTTAAGACTCATGAAAAATCAATGACCTGATATTTTGACAGTAAAACAAACAAAAAAGAATGCATTAGCAGAGTAAGTCACAGAAAAAATTCTTCAATATATCCCTTTGTGTGCTCATCTCCTTAGTTGAAAAAAAATGTCATTCTCCTCCCTAGTATTATTCTGATGGAACAACTGCACAGTAATGAATTATCAGAAACAATTGTTGTCTTAACCTCCTATTTTAAATAATCATCTTTTAAAAAAAAATGAAACCTTTCAGTTTGCGCATCTAACACAAATGTTTGTAGTGTGTTAAGTCCATAAATCCTCGTCTTTTCACATTGTCAAAATGTAAGATTTTATTTATTTATTTATTTATTTATTGGGATTTATTAACTGCCATTATGAAGAGATTCACCCAAGTCGATGTACAGCAGGTACAGTTCAACATAAAACTTAAAATTTTGTTAACAGCATAGCAATAGTAAAATAACAAAATATAAACATAAATACAATTTGGACCCCTTTTACCAAGCTGTTTTTGACGTGCACTGAGACCCCCTTTTACTGCAGCGGGTAAAAAGTAGGTCTTTCTTTTTTAAAATAAATGGCTGTGTGACAAGTGAGGCATTTGCCGTGCGACCATTTTGGGGGGGGGGGCCTTACTGCCACCCATTGAGGTGGCAGTAAGGGGTCCCACGATAACCTGGCAGGAACTGAGCAGCGCACGGCATTGCCCAATTACCGCCAGGTATATACCAGTTCTACAAAAATAAAAATATTTTTGTAGCGCTAGATATGATGGTGCGCTAGGGACGGGAAGTACCACTGGACTGGTGTGGTAGCCCAACGGTACGTCCTTTTTAGCAAGTGGTAAGCCCGTGTTGGGCTTACCACTGTTTTGTAAAAGGGGCCCTTAATGAGGTAAACTTGAAAACAGCAAATTGAAACCTAATAAGACTATCATAATAAAGTATAAAAATGTACGCATTTAACGGCACTGAAAATTAAGTAATAGATTTAATATGATGTCAGCATAATATTAATGAAACATCTAATAAGCACACATTAGAACACGCATATGACATAGATATGATACTAATGCTTTTCTGCAATACAGCTTACCATATAGTAGAGGAGCCAAGTGCAGATATAAAGATGAGGACGAGATGCATGGTCAGAGTCAGTTGGGATAAATAGATGGGTAGCTAAACTTAAGGCAATTTCTTCGTACAGGTAAACAAGATATAAGGAACTGATCTAAGTTACAGTATGCATAGCAGCTAGTCCAGGTGCAGAATGAGTGTATAGTCAGTCACCCTATGTATTAAAGGCTTGGGAGAAGAGCCACAGACTATCACCTGCTTCCTGAAGTAGAGGTAGTCTCAAGTTATATGTAGCCCCTCTGGGAGTAAATTCCAGAGCAAGGGGGCTATTTCTGAGAAGACTTTCTGGCGGGTTATCACACCGTACAATTTATTTGAAGGGACAGATAGTGATGATCCTTAGGAGGATCTTGAGGTCTCAAAGGTGTGTAAAGAGCTAACTTATTCTTTAAGTACTCTGACCCATTTTGTCTGAGGGCCTTGAAAATCAAACATAGAGTTTTAAATTTAGCCCTGTAAGGTAATGGTAGCCAGTGTAGTTTTTTAAGGAAGGGTGTGATGTGGTCACACCAATTGCAGCTTTCTATCAGTCATGCTGCAACATTTTTAATTAGTTAGAGCTGATGCAAACACTTTTTTGGTTTGACCAGTGTACAGGGCATTACAGTAGTATAGTCATGATGTTTTCATTGCATGGACCACTGTGGTAAGACTCATCTTTTCAATATATGGAGAGAGATTTCATAGTTGCCATAGGTGATAGAGAAAATTTTTAAAGGTTGCTTGAAACTGGAAGATCAGAATGAGTGATGAGTCTAGCAGTACCCAAGCTTCTTGACCTGTAATTTTAAGGGGAGTTCATACTTCCCAAAAGGTATTTTGGAGTTGGGTATTTCTCAACTTGTATTAGGTGCCCAAGGAATCTCTGTTTTGCTTGGATTCAGGCAGAGTTTGTTGTTGTTTGCCCATTCCTAAGTTGTGGTTAGGCAGGCAGTTTACTCAGAGCTGTTGGTAGAGCTGGTTAAATGGGTATGAGTAGTTGCACATCATCAGCATAGATGTAGAATTGTGTGTCCATAGACTGAAGCAGCTCAGCCAGAGGCTCAGGTAGATATTGAATAAAATGGGAGACAATATGGATCCCTGTGGCATCCGACAGTTCAGTGCCCAAGGTAATGATGTGCTGTTGCTGAATGGAACTGATTGTTGTCTGTCTGACAAATAGGATTTGAGCCATGTAAATACTGTGCCACTGATAATATTTCTGCCAAGTTTGTAAGCATATTATGATCCACAGGCTGCTAAGAAATCCACCAACACTAGTATTGAGGTATATCCCCTGACACAGTTTCTGTGCAGATCATCAAGAAGGGGCACAAGAACTGTCTCTGTTCCGTACCCAAGTCTGAAGCTATATTGACATGGGTCTGGCCAATTACTTTCAATTAGCCAGTCGTTGAGTTGAATGCAGAGTGTCCGTTCTATATGTTTTGCCAGGAAAAGAATGTTAGAGACTGGTCAGTAGTTTTCAAGCTTGTCCTGGTCAAGTGAGCTCTTTTTCAGTAGAGATTGCACCACAGTTCTTTTTAGTGTTGTTGGCAGCTGCCCTTCCACATGAGAGGTGTTAACAATTTTATTGGCCCCTTCAGTGAAGCCTATGCTCACTCTTTGTACTATCTTTGATGGGCAAGGATCAAGAAGGCATGTTGCAGGCCTTAGGCCTTTCAGGATTTTTTCAACAGCTTTCTCTGTGATCTGGTTGAATGAGTCTCAGATGGCAGTACAGGGTGGGGAAGACGGAGTGTTCTCTTCATTAGATGGTTGGAACTTTCATAGGACTGTCTGTAGGTGGCAAATTATATGGCACAATCATTGCTGGTTAGTTGTGACTGGGAAGGCTGGTTCTGTTGTAGGGTTTGCAGTAGGTTGTTTACTATTTTAAATAGTTGCTTGGTTTGATATGCAGTTTGTTCTATATGTCGAGAAAAATATTGCTTTTTGGCTGTTATTAAGGCCTGGCGATACATTGCCATGTGTTTCTTACAGTTCAGCCATTTTATTTTAAGTTGACATCCTTGAGGCTTAAGGACCCTTAGTTCTGGGGAGAACCATGGGGAACATTTGTTTGTAGAGCATAGGACCTTCTTTAGAGGGGCCATTTTTTCTAATGTCATTGCTAAGCATGCTTTCCAGTTATCAACCAATTCTGATACTGTCATCATCTTTTCAAGGCATCTAGGAAGTTATCAAGACGTCAGATTTCTCATGTCACAGATTTCCTTCCAAACTTTGGTAGGCCTTAACAGAAAATTTGATTAGAAAATGATGAGTCTATGATAGTGGTGTTATCTAGATTCCCCCATCCTTTGGTTCACAGATGTTGACCCTTTGTAGAACACCATGTCTAGCATATGGCCCTTTTCATGGGTGGAGATTTGATCATCTGAATGAATACTAGATCTGCCATTGTATCATGAAAGGCAGCAGTAACAGTGTCTGGAGTTTCATTGTTAGGTTAAAGACTCCCATGATCAGTAACCTAGGGTAGCTCAGGATTACCTTAGTCACCGATTCAGCAGTTCTTGTTCAGATGATATGTTGTTGTGAGGTGCTCTGTAGATCACGAGCAGCCATATTGGTTCCTTATATTCCAGCTGAATTAGGAAGCATTGTGACTCACACAGGTGGGGGATGGAGACTTTGTGCAGTCTTATTGTCTCTCAGTTCAGGACTTCTACCTCTCCACCTCGCTTCCCTTGTCTTGGTTGGTGCAGGATAGTGAATCCTGTGGGGCATAGTTTAACCAATGGTACTCCTCTGCTTTCATCCAGCCAGGTCTCAGTTATTCCTAAGATGTCTAGGTGGTATGCACTGATGCCATCATGGAACATAGGAATTTTTTTTTATTGGCTGATCTGGCATTTACTAGTCCCAAGTTTCCAAGTAGTGGGCTGCTTGTTGTGGTTATGGTTGTAGTTGTAGTTTTAGGGGTTACTTGATGGTGGTAAGCAGGTGGAAAACAGTTTGAGAATATAAAACATAAATTAATAAACATGCGATACACTTTAGGATACCAAAGACAAGGTAAATAGTGATATAAAAGGAGAACAGGAAAAAAAAAAAAATATATATATAGATATACTAGTGAAAAAGGCCCGTTTCTGAAACGAATGAAACGGGCACTAGGAAGGTGTTTCCTCAGAGTGTGTATGTCTGAAAGAGTGTGTGTGTGTGAGAGTGAGTGTATGAGAGAGAGAGAGAGAGAGAGAGTGAATACGCGAGTGTGTGTGTGTGTGTGTGTGTGTGTGAGAGAGAGCGAGTGAGACTGGGTGTGTGTGAGAGAGAGTGAGACTGTGTGTGTATGTGATAGAGAGAGTGTGTGTGTGTGATAATGAGAGTGTGAGGGGGGAGGGTCCCCCCTCCCCTCTCCTCACTCCCTCCCAGTTCCAGTGTGGTCCATCCAGTTCCAGGGTTGTTGTCACTCCCCACTTCCCCCCCCCCCCCTTCCATGGTCATCCCTACCTCCCAGTTCCAGGTTTGGTCCCTCCCTACTTCCCAGTTCCTGGTCCCCCACTTCCTCCCTCCAGGTTCCAGCTCCTTCCCTCTGTGTTTGATGATCCTCCCTCCCTCCCTCCCTCCCTCCATGTTTCTGGATCCCTTCCTCCGTCACAGTTGGAGTGTCCTCTCTCCCTCCCAGTTCCAGAGTTTTCCTTGACTTCTCTGCCTTTTCTCCTACATTGCCCTGCCATGCATCATTCCCTTTCTGTTCCCATCCATGGCCCTCCCCCTGAGTTCTGTGGTCACCCTTGCTCCTGAGATCGCCGGTCACGGCCGCCCCCCCCCCCCCCCCGCGGCGTCTTACCCCCATTATAAAGTGCTGCACGCAGCAGGCCAGGCCATCCATGGCCCTGCCCCTGAGATTGGCGGTCACCATTTCCAACCCTGGCGCACCAAGCTGTTTCTTGGCCCACAGAAGCTCCGGTCTAGTGCTGCATGCAGTACGCCACGCCAGCCCAGTAGTTCGCTTCCTTTCGGGTCGTCTTCCCTCCTTGTGTCCCGCCCTCTTGTGACGTAGGTTCCGGAAGGGCGGGACACAGGGAGGGAAGAAGACCCGAAGAGAAGCGATATGAGAGGCAGTGTTCGTTCTTTGGGTGATGTTTTCCGCAGGAAAGCGTGTTGTCCTCAGGTTCGTGCCGGGGGGGGGGGGGCGGGGGGGGCAGTAACGCAAAGGGAGGGGGTGTTGGAATTGGAGGGAGGGGTGAGTGTTGAAGTCGGTGGGAGGGATGGGAGGGGCGTTGAAGTGGCAGCGTTGGAGGAAGAGAGTGACATCTGTGTGGGTGGGGGCGTGATCGGGTGGTTCGAGCGATCGCTTCACTGTTAAAGATCCGCCCTCGACGTCATAACGTTTGACGCGAGGGCGGGGCAGAGAGACATTGTGAGTGGGATGGCTTCACCACCATGAATCCACGAACCCTTCAGCCTGGGAGTGACGTCAGATGGCTTCAGAACGTTGTCTTCAGAACGTTGAGGGTGCGTTTTATTATATTATATATATATACTAGCCGTTGAGCCCGTAAAAACGGGCTAGTAAAGGAAGGGGGGAGGGAGGGTTTGAAAGGCCCCCCCCCCCCGGATAGGTCGCCGCCGCCCCTCCCCCCCGGAGTCCCCTCCACCACACGGGCCGGGTACCTGGCTTCACTATTCAAACCGCCGGAACGCAGTACGCAGCTCATCTGAGCTGCCGTCGGCCTTCCTTCTTCTCTGCGTGTATTCCGCCCTCGTGTGACGTAACGTCGGCGAGGGTGGGACACAGGCAGGTATGGAAGGCCAACGGCAGCTCAGATGAGCTGTGTGCTGCGTTCCGGTGGTTTGAATAGTGAAGCCAGGTACCCGGGCCGGGTGGAGGGTGGGTGGCGGCGGCGACTGCGGGTGGGTGGGGGGGAGCAGTAGCGGCAACCCTGCGGGGGGGAGCGGTGGCGATGGCAGTTCCCTCACTCGCAGGTGCGCAGGTTCCCTCTCTGTCACACCCCCGTCATCACGTATTGACGCGGGGGCGGGACAGAGAGGGTATCTGCTGCGCATTTGCGAGTGAGTACGCCTCTTGCCATTTATATGTTTGATATATATATATATATATATATATATATATATATAATATTTACTTATTTACTCATATTATAATCACGTTTCATTTACAAATTGTTGTAGACCCCTGAGGAAGGCTTTACGCTGAAACATGGCGCGTGTAGGGTCTTTTATGTTGTTTGTGGACTTTTGGATAATAAATTGTTCTAGAAGCTTGGACGTTGACTCTGTCTGTTTCTCCTGGAACATTTATCCCCTTCCACGCCTGTTTTGTGCCTTTTGGATTTCTGTGGAAGTTGTGTGGATCCCCTCTTTTGATTTGAACAATGATTTAGAAAAGTTATTACCCTCAGATTCTATATACGGTGCCCAAAATTGGTCACTGATATTTGGGCGCTGATCTAGTCAGGTATTCTGAATATCTACAATGCATATGCATGAGATAAATTTTCATGCACTACCTCCATTCTATGCAAATATGTCTCATACCTATTCATTGTGGGTATCCTGAAAACTTGACTAGCTAGGTGTGTCCTGAGGATTGAGTTGATAACCCCTGCTCTAGCCTCTAATTGATATGAGCCAACACCCTCCCTTGACCTCTCATATCCTTTTCCAAGGATGCTATCTTTTCAACCATTTCCACCGGAAATCTACATTTCTGGGATAAGCGCCCATATTTCCATCTTAGCAATCAGCTTCCATATCTTGAAGTTGGTAGCCTCCTTTGTAGGGGTCAAGGGTAAAGTAGAATATAACCCAACACATCCAGAGTAAACCACAGGTTTCAAAGATTGAGATCAGGAAGAAATGTGTTCTCTGGTTTCTCTCCACTTCAGCAAGAGATATAGAAATAGAAGGGACATTCATGTCCACACTGAGAGCATCTTTAGACTTCATATAATCTGCTTAATAGATGTTCCCTGCACCAAGGTTCCTATTATCTGTCCAGAAAAGCAGCCACAGATGAAAGCCCAGATTCAACAACTGATGGTAGATGAGTTGAGCAGGAGTCTGTACTCAAAGATACATCCCTCTGGATTTATCTCCTCAAACAGTTCTAAGGCATTCCTGCAATTTGTCAAATGATATCACATAATAGTTTATTTTGGCTCATGTCTTTCCAGTTGGTAGTACAAGGTGAGTTATATTTAGGTACAATGGGTATTTTCCTGTTCCCAAAGGTTTCACAAAGTTTGTACCTGAGGGAATGGAGGGTTAAGTGACTTACCTAAGACAACAAGGAGTGTCAGTGGGGTTCAAATGCTAGTCCTTCTCGTTCACAGCCTGCTGCTCTAACCACTAGGCTATTTCTCCACTTCAAAACAATCCATGGAGCTACTTTAAACAGAATATACTAGATTACTCAATATCTTGTTGTTAACTTTTATTGTATCCATTACTACTACAGTAAACTGTAAGCAGTTCCAATATGATCACACAGACATAAAGAGGGCAATAGTGCCCAGGACAGAGAATCTATGGCAAGGGTCCCATGAATTTTGGTAGCACAACAAAAGACCACTCCTTCTGGACAAATTCTGACCTTTTCAAATCTGACTTTCAATCTGGCTCCAAAAGGGGTAAATATGCCCCTTTGGATATATCTCCTCAGACACATGCCTATGAGCATGTGTCTGCCGGCCATGTTCTATAGCAGGCCTTATTTATATCACAGGGTAAACACAGTATGATGATGTCAGAAAATCAGCATCCAATGGTAGGAGGAAGGTCAATTTATTAATTTTGTGCCATCCCAAGTACCTTAGCCTACATATTAGGGGCTCACCCTACTGTTTACAGTAGCAACCTTTTTCTTTTGCAGCTTGAGTCAGGACACCCAAATACCTTGTAAGGGTGGCAACCTGCTCAGCCATTCCTTTTGTTATGGGACACTCTACACCTCTTTTTTTTTCATCTCCCACCATATGCATTATTTTCTGATAACCAGCAAACGTTATTCAACATAAAGTGTAACTTTTATTCAATATAATTTTCCAACTCCTGTTTTTATTTCCCATCACAATTTCCATCATGCTCATAACATTTTGCTTTACTCAATATTATTTTTTTCTTACATAAATATGACCCCCTAAACTTCTCCCAATTATTTTGAGATAAAGTTCAACACAGTCCAAGCAAACATCATCTCATTTGAGAACAGTCTTCTCCTTCCAGCCTCCATCTAGTCGGAAACACGAGGCTCTAAATGATCTCCTAGCATATAAAATAATCTCCCAGTGAGTCAATTCCTCTGAGCAAGACAAATCTGGAAGCAAGTCTTCTCTGGAAGACTTTAAATATCAATCCAAGTGGAAAATCGATTTTTGATGAGAGGATATCCTAGGACTGCCATTAGAAAGGCATATTTGAGAGCTCGGTTTGCCCATTGTCCACTGCTGTTACAGGACCGTGCCATAGAGGAGGATGATAGGCTAACTTGTATTCTTCCTTTCACTAAAATTAATCAACAAATAGTACAAATTTTAAAACAACATTGGCACGTTATGCAGTTATATCTCTGTTTTATGGAGTTTCTGATTATATCTTATATGCGGGGTAGGACGGTGGGCGAATTGTTTGGTAGTAATAGATATTACGAGCCTGGACTGAGTGAGAAGATAGGGGTACATCAGGGATGTGGATAATGTCAGTTGGCTTTAGTGGGCCCATCTTGGTCAGATTCACAGGCAGGGTTGTGTATAATATCAACGGGCAGCAGGGATTGTGATACAAAAAAAAATGTGACATACGTCATTGTATGCCCCTATAATTTGGTATATGTGGGGATGAGCAGGTGTCCTATTAAGTCTTACTGAACATAAATCTCATATAGAACCTCAAAATACCCAAGCTCCTTTGGTGAATCATTGGGTGGCTTGTCATCATACAGTAGGAAATGTATA
Source organism: Microcaecilia unicolor (assembly GCF_901765095.1). Classification (NCBI taxonomy): domain Eukaryota; kingdom Metazoa; phylum Chordata; class Amphibia; order Gymnophiona; family Siphonopidae; genus Microcaecilia; species Microcaecilia unicolor. The sequence continues at coordinate 258,374,189 of NC_044031.1, read as the reverse complement.
ATGGAGGACTATAGAGCAGATATAGCTAGGGAGGGAGGGAGGTACTGTAGATACATTGTTAAATTATAGGGAACAACAGATGATGTTTAAGGTCCAAACAGTCACACCAGAAGGTCTAAATTTGGAGTTAGAGTGGATGTCAGTTCTGTAGACCAATCAGAGTGTAGGGGGTGGATGACATAACAATCAGGAAGTAGTATATAAATTAGTGGTTAAGACACCGTCACCATCTTGGCAGGGGTTTTCCCATTAACTGAAGCTAAGCTGGCGCTACTAATGAATATAGGTAAGAGTTGTAAGTTAAATAGTTCACTGTTTGGAACTGTAAAGGATATGTCTTATGCAGTGTTTTATGTATTTCTAGGGGACAGTCCTTGAAACAGCCCGTAGAGGCGAAACATGCATGTTGGACATTGTGTCCCCTGTATGACATTTTTCAGGATGAGTACAAAATAATTTAAGCACTTTAATTTAAGCTTGTCAGCTTGGTGCGCCGATGAGGAGGTGGGTGCAGATTAGACTTGCACTAGTGTGAAGACACAAACAGGTTGCATTTGCTAATGAGGGATTTATACAACTACATTAGGAAAAAAAAAGACTGTATTTGAATTAAGTGGGGGTGAAGGGACTATATTGTTTGAATCTCCCACATAAGTATTCTTCCTGCATTTTGTGGACTCTCCACAAGGAAATACTTTACTCTCTGCAACTTATTCCAAATCCACTCCCCTTTGTCTGGGCTTCCTTCCACCCAGGGGCATCCAAACTCTCCAATCCACTAGCAGGGACCTTTCTCTCCTCAGAGCCTCCAGAGAATCTAACATGGTAACTCTAGAAATATCCATATCATGGGGTATTACATGTTTATATACAAATGTTAGAAACCAAAAAAGATGGGAGAGTTAGAGTATATAGCACTAAATGAAGAGGTAGATATAATAGTCATTTCAGCAACCTAGGGGAAGGAGGATAACCAATGGGACACTGTGCTACCAGGGTACAAATTATATTACAATGATAGGGTGCATTAAACTGGAAGTGAGGTGACATTGTATGTTAAAGAGGGGACTGCTACTAGAGGTCACGGTTGCCATTTTGAGCCAAAACAGCAAGAGCAAGTGGGCATCATTCCTGCCTTTAGGACCCCTAGATCATCAGGGCCTTAGAGGTTGGGGGTGGGGGTTCCTTCTGGGCCTATGTTATCTTTTTTGAAGGTCACTACTACTGCTACTACTACTTATCATTTCTATAGTGCTACTAGATGTACGCAGAGCTGTACACTTGAATATGAAGAGACAGTCCCTGCTCGACAGAGCTTACAATCAGGAGAGGGGGTTAGGAATTTTGGGGAGGGAGGGGACCAGAATTGGAGAGAGGGGTGAATTGCCTACATACTTTTATGATGGTCTCAGCTGATATTTTCATTTTGGGTGCGAATTAAGGGCCCTGTATACTAAGCTGTGCTAACGTTTTTAGCACTGACTAAAATTAGCATTCACTCACCCATATGTTCATATGGGTGACTTACCATTTAGCTTTGCTAATCATTAAAGCACGCTAAAAACGCTAAAGTGCTCTTAGCTGCTACTTAGAAAACATGGCCCTTAGACTATAATTGATTGATGTGTTTTATGAAGTCTTTTATGTCTATATAGTTGTCTGCGTTTTTTGACAGTTTGGGTGCCATTTTGAGCACAGAGCACATATTGATGCCCAGCACAGTTTGCAAAGTGTATGTAAGTGCATTTAACTTTTTGGGTTCCTTGTTATCATTAACAAATTAATATTATGCATTGTTTATTCTAGATTTGAGCACACTATAATTTCCCCTGAATAAGCCTATTGGTGAAACAGTGGCCCTGTTGGGATTTTTGATAAAGATCATTAAAGTGCTGATTTGGATCCTGTTAATTACACTGAAACGTTGGTTCTAACAGTAAAAAGGGTTTGTTTTTTTTTATTGGGAATGATTGATAAAATCTAAAAAAAAAATTTGTGCTATTACATTGAGCCACTTTTTGCACAAACTTAAGGGGAGTTTTTTGACCAATGAATGAAAATGGAGTCAAATTGTTGAACAACACATTGAGAGGTCTATAAGTGTTGTCTTTGACTTCTGAGGTCTTTTCCTTCCCAAACATTTGTTAAGCTATGCATTCTTCTTGGCTAGATGCCTGAGGTGACTTGTTTAAGGTGGTTTGGGTTCTTTTTGCGATTTGGTGGTACTTTAAACTGCATTTCAGAAACTGCCATATGAATGCCTAATTTAGTGAAAATATTCATTTATATAACAATGCAACTACTTTCCTGACATCATACCTTAGCTTTTATCATGCACTACAGCAACCTATTTTCTAATGGTAAATGTCACAATAAGTCCTTAATACATTTGGCTGCAACGTTCAGGTGCCAAAACTGCTGTCACCCTTTAGTGCATCAGCCCCAAATGTTTTGGCCAATAAATCTGTAGTGAGTTGAGTTGAGTTAAATGAAGCCATTAGGAATTGAGTTGTGTCAGACAAGAATATCATGCTTTGAAAAGGGTAATTCAAGTGATTTTGCTTCATTGAACCATGAATGAATGAATGACAGCCTTGAGCTGTAGTAGGTAGATTTTTTCCTGCAAGAGAGTGAAAATGAAATATGAAAGGAAGAATGAAAAATAAAAGGAAGGTTGTGTTATCTGAAATTGCATCAGGGAAATGGAAATAATTTGGCTTTCCGGTGGTATATTTTTACTGTAGAAATAAAACTGTAAAGAACAGGGATTTGGATTTAGCTAATCCTTTTTCAGTTGTATAGCTCAAGGTGAGATACATTCAGGTACCCTAGGTATTACCTTGTCCTCAGAGGGCTTACAATCTAAGGGATCAATATTTAGCATGGTTTAAGTGGGCAGGAGAGGGTGAACATGCCAGGAGTCAATATTCAGTGTTACATAACCAGACTGCTTCTGAATATTGTCTCTGACTGCTGCAGCACCCTCCTTTTATTGCCTGGCTGGTCCAGGGGTGGAGTTGGAGGTAGGCATGCACTGTTAATATCAAGTGCTAACCTGGCATGTAGAAACGTAGTCTTTTCTTTGCCTAGGGCCCCTTTTCCTAAACTGCGCTAGTGATTTCCGGCATGGCAAATGATTACTGTAATGGAGTTTATTAGTTACACTTCACTCTGTTTTTCTTGTTGTGGAGTTTTTTTGGCCAGTGATGGCTGAATGCTCTAGCTCTATACATTTGTGAGGAGAATGGGTTGTTTACTGAGGTCTTTTTTCTCCACTTTTTTGATCATTTTGATTCACATTTTATTATGTGCAGATGGGGGGGGGGGGGGGGTGTCACTGTTTGTTTTTCGGAAACTTAATGCTTTCAGTGATTTTCTAATTTCTAAAATATGCTTTCAGTGATTTTCTAATACCTAAAATACCCAGTGTCAGTGGTGATTCTCTGTCCTAAGAGAAAATAAAAGAAATGAATAAAATAGCTCTTCCACTGGGCTCTTTTTCAGAGGTATTTAGAATGGCAGAGATGCCTTACTGTCACCGGTAAGATCTCTAGTACCTGATACTATCTGGCCACTAGGATCAGACCTTCTTAATCCAGAAAAAGGAAGTGAAACACAGTGCAAAATGGACTACCATGGGACATACTACAACATCATGTGGTAATTTTTGAATGTGTGTGCGCTAACCAACAATAAATAATTTGTGATTAGGCATGTTATGGGCTGAGAGTGGGCACTCCTGTGCTAAACAGTTATTGCATCTACATTACCATGTGCTAACTGGTTAGTGCACAGATTGCTGGAGCCCTTACTGCCTACAAAATAGGTGTCAGTAAGTGCAACATGAGCAAATGGCCATTAAATCTCCACTACCCAAGCTGCAAAGGACTTAAATATAAATCAACATATGCATCCAGTTTTTCCTACATAAGCACACAGCTGTGGAATGCACTAGCAAAAGCCGTGAAAACAACTTATGACCACCTAAACTTCCAGAAATCTCTAAAAACTAACCTGTTTAAAAAGACATACCCTACCGATCCAACTTAAATGTCTGAACTCTGCAACACAACGAAACCAAAGCATGTAATGAACATAACATAACTCTTCCACACTACGATTCCCTCATGTGTCTGTTCCACATGAACTTTATTTTACCACATCACTTTGTATTTGTTCATACTGAAGTCGGCGAACGCCTCTCCGGTACTATGTAAGCCACATTGAGCCTGCAAATAGGTGGGAAAATGTGGGATACAAATGTAACAAATAAATAAAATAGAAAAAAGGCACTTTTATAGCTGCAGTAAAAAATGGCCTTGGTCCATGGGAAAGACCCATGGGTGTGCTAAGGCCAATTTTTACTACAGCTTATTATTTATGTATTTATTTGGATTTGCTCACACCTTTTTTTCAGTAGTAGCTCATGGTGAGATACATTCAGGTACACTGGGTATTTCCCTGCCCCTGGAGGGCTCACAATCTGAGGAGCCCTTTTACTAAGATGCGGGAAAAAGGGCCCTGCATTGGCAGTGGGAGCCATTTTTCCCGGTGCCAGGGCCCTTTTTACTACAGCGGGTAAAAAGATCCCAGGCACAAACGGTCATGCTGTAAGAGTACTCTTACCGCATGGCCATGCTACTGGGAGTTAACCCAGCAGTAACCAGACAGCATGCAGTGATATCACCGCACAAGCCATTTCTAGGGGTTTTCTTTTTCTCCTGGAAATGGCATTATCTCAGGGTGGGAGAATCGCCAGCGGCTGCGTTGGGCCAGCGGTAGTCCCGAAAGAGCGAGTGGTAAGCCGCTGTTCTGTAAAAGGGCCCCTAAGTTTGTACCTGAGGCAATGGAGGGTTAAGTGACTTGCCCAAGGTCACAATGAGCAGCAGTTACTATGCAGTAAACCACCCAGTAAAGAATTTGTATTTGGCACACATCATCCTGGTGTCTAAAATTCAGAGACATTTTGAGAATTTACACACAGTCCCACGAATTCTATATATCATGCCTTAATTTCTGTGTGAAAATCAAAACGTATTCTATAAATTCAGTGTTTTTTTACTAGCAAAAAAGGTGCTGGCACTCAAATGCTAAGGCCACCCTTCAGGGGTGAGGTGATCACTGATGGACCCATCCCACAATAGCCAGAATCTATGACAAGGCAGAATTGGTGTGTAGAGCCTGAGCTCTTTCATTAAAACTTGGGGTCCACGGGTCAATTTTAGTAGACAATGGAAAAGGTGCCGGTACTCAGTACCCCCAAGTACCTCCTCAAAACAAGTCCTGATAAATTTACATGTAATGTAGGTGCACTTTTACTAAGCTACAGTAAAAAGAGGCCTGCACTACTTTGGACGCATGAAATTAGTGCATGCTGGGCCATATTTTACAGTGGAGGATAAAAAGGCCTTTTTAAAATATGGGACGGTAAATGTCCATGTGCTAAAAGTAGTGCACTGCTATTTACTGCCTTAGCCCTTACTGCCACCTATTTACTTGGCAGTAAGGGCTCACGCTCTACTCATATGGTGATCAGTCAATGAATGGCGATTTAGTTGTGCTGCCGATTACTGCCAGGAATGCCTCCTGCGGTAGGAAATAGAAAATTATTTTCTACCACTGGAAACAGCATGCACTAAATTTCAGAATTACCACCGGGCGCCCATGCTATCCCAGCAGTAGGGTCGATTTGGTGTGCACTACCCACACATTAGCCCTACCCTGGCCTAGTAAATGGGCCCTTTAGTAGGTTAACTAGCTAATCAGTGCTGTCAATTGGATATTAACAAGCAATTAACAAGCATTAAGATTTACACACACAACTTGCTAAGCGTTTTCTGTAACGTGGTGTATGTAAATTCTAAAGCGCATAGTTCAAAAGGGGGCATGGCTATGGGCGGGGCATGGGTGTTTCTAAAATCTATGCACATTATTATAGAATACACTTGCTCTGCGCCTAATTTACATGTCAGGATTTGTGTTAAGTAAAATATGGCCTAAATGGACGTGACCAAATGTGGTCGCATGGAGAGGCACTCGGTGTATTCTATGTACAGTGCAGAAATTTAAGCTTATTCTATAAAATGTTGGTGTGTTTTAGAGAAGATGCCTTGGTGTATGTTTTTTACTATGCAGATTTTTCAGGCACCATATATAGAATCTACCCCAGTATGTAAAAAAATGCATAGGGCTCCTTTTACTAAGCGGCAAAGGAAAAGCGCACAACTGGGCCTTCAAGACTGAGACAACAGGAGTCCTTTATTGAGATCAGACTCGACACGGGCCGTGTTTCAGCGCAAACAGCGCCTGCCTCGGGGTCTAGGTTTAGTATCAAGATGAGCAAGTGGGGGGGCTCAACTCCCCACTAGAGAAATTTGTGAAACTCCTGTAGAACGCCATCGGTCATTTTACTGACCGATGGTGTTCTACAGGAGTTTCTCAAATTTCTCTGGTGGGGAGTTGAGCGCCCCCCCCCCCCCAGTTGCTTATCTTGATACTAAACCTAGACCCCTGAGGCAGGCGCTGTTTGCACCGAAACATGGCCCGTGTGGGGTCTGATCTCAATAAAGGACTCCTGTTGTCTCAGTCATGAAGGCCCAGTTGTGCTCTTTTCCTTTGTATGCTTTTTGTGTATACTGTATTACCCTTTCTAGTTGCTTACCGCTTGCTATACAGGAATTACCGCCAGGCTACCACAGCAGCTTGGCAGTATTTCCCACCCCCAGCGCACCGTCATTTCTGGCACTACAAACATTTATTTATTTTTGTAGTAGTGCTGGAGGGTTAACGTAGGAGCCCTTACCACTAACTCAATGGGTGGCAGTAAGGGCTCCCCCCGATATGGCCACGTGGCAAGTGCTTTACTTGCCATGCAGCCATCTCCTAAAGGAAGGCGAGACTTCCCTTTTACCAACTGCAGTAAAAGGGGGCCTCGGTGCGCATGTAAAACACATGCCGATGGCAGCGCTTGCCCCCTTTTGCCACAGCTTGGTGAAAAGGGCCCATATACATTGACCCAAGTAGTTTAATAGGCATTCCTTGGGTAGGGTTAGGTCAGGGGAGGTAAATACACAAGTAAAGTGTTCATACAAAAAGCAGACATTAAGTAATAATCAAAGCAAAACTATGCAGCTCTGCTTTCGTTATTGCTGCAAACCTAACAGGTAAGACATACATTTGATTATCATTTAGAATAAAGATAATATTAAATTAATCTGTGCAATACAGTATATTATTATGACCCATTGTCCTTTGGTGTACAGAAAAAAAAACCCTGACAAAAGTGGCAGTGGAGAAAGGGTAAAAAAAAAGATAGAATCTATTTAAGTTGAGCAAAACAGCTATGGAAAGTACAGGCAAATATGTCTCATAAAACGAAGGATACAATAGACATGAATGTCCCCTTGCACAGTCAATTATACATAATAAAATAAACACTTTCAAAGTCCCATTTCCTTTCAATTATACCAGTGTTGAAATGCACATTTTTACAATAAATAACTCCCTCCAAGTGAGCAATCAAAGATAAATTATATAAATGAGCACAGCTTCAGTATGTTCCAGCCTAGAAAATATAAATTACAAACAGCACAGTTCACAGTTGCCCTTGAAAGCAAGAGTTACGTGTCATAAACACATACATATATTAATTATTCAGTGTCCCTGCAGTGTGTTTTTGCCATGGTTTTCTCAAGTTTTATTCTCAAATCTGGGGAAAAGCAGCTCTTATCTCATAAGACAAGCTATCTTATGCCCTATTTGTTGGCAATATTTCTTTAAAAATAATGGAATTGAACCCCACATAATGTATATAAAGTAACTACAGACAAAATGTTATTTAAATGGACAGCATGTTCTTTCCTAATATTCTAACATTCATGTTTTTCTCTTAACATCACAAATAATAAGTCATCCAAACTTCACTCTGCATATTATGTAACTATAATGTGTGGATTTAGCATAATATTCACTAATAAAACATGGATTTAATGTGATCTGATACAAAAATGGCACACCAGAGTAAAAGCCACTGGAGCCAGCTATACTCGGAAATCCATCCATGATTAATGACTTTAACTGGTGTCTCACTTATAGCCTAGGAAAGCAATGTCATGGTATTTTCTTACCTTTACAAGAAAAGTCAAAAATATGACAGGCACTGGAGAAAATTCAGAGTGGTTATGTGCATGTACATGTAGTGATTTTAGTATATATGTTATAGCATGCTGAAGGTTGTACATTGTATATCCTGAGCAGTCCTTTGAAGGACCCATGTTCCATATTTCAGAATGAAAATACTCATATCTAGGAACATTTTCTGATCATTCTTTACACCTGCTTCAAGTCACTCAGCTGTCAGATAACTTCATGTTTGGACCTGGGGTTTGTAGGCGAGCTTGAGGGGAGAACTGTGCTTAGCACTTAGCAGTGGCATAGCTACATGGGCCACAGGGGCCTGCCCCCCCCCCCCCAAATTTGCTCTAGACCCCTGTTTGGCTGGCGGGGATACCCAACCCCTGCACGCTGCCTCATTGCCTTCCCTCCTCTCTTTTCCCCTCATGTCCGGCACGCTCCTTTTAGTGAAATTGAGGGGAAGAGAGAGCAGGTCAGGCAATGCGGCAGCACCGGAGACCAGCCCGGATGAAGTCTTCAGCTGGCGGGGGTTGGGGACCCCACCAGCCTAGATGTACTGTGGCTGCAGTGGGTGGGAATGGGCAGGGCGGTGAGGTGGTGGAGGGGTGCGGCGGCAGCAGAGGGGGAGTGGCGGTGGGCCAGTGAACAAAATGTGCCCCACACACACACACTTTAGGCTCTGGCCCCCTCCAACCTCGAGTTCTGGCTATGCCCCTGCCATTTAGGTGTTCAAGATTTCCTCAAGATGCAAAATGTTTGAATTTTAGAGTTTGGCCCCTCAATCAGTTCCCCACAGTCACGGAGGTTTACAAAATCTGTCTCTTAAAAAAAATAAGTGTACCAGATGGGTAGCTAATCTGGACTTAGCTGGCTGCAGTTAGGCATTGTCTCTACTCCTTAAAGAAGGGCTTTGTTCCTATCACTCATGTCTTGATTAAATGGGTGCTGTGCTCATATCTCCCTTGTCATTTTTGAATGGGTATATATATTCCTGTATCTCCTGGTTTAGGGAGTGTCATTTCGCTGGGGCCATCCCAAACAGCTTGGAGGGGGGGAGGGTATCTGCCCTGTCTCTGGGCTGACTCATTGTTGGGTCATTATCCTTGCCTTCATGCTTCTATCATATTGCCTGTATTCTTAAAGCACTGTCAGGCTTATTTTCGAAAGAGAAGGAAGCCCATATTTCGACACAAATTACAAGATGGGCCTCCTTCTCACAGGGTCACCCAAATTGGTATAATGGAAAGCCGATTTTGGGCGTCCCCAACTGCTGTCCATTATGGGGATGACCAAAGTTCACGGAGGTGTGTCGGAGGCGTAGCGAAGGCGTGACTTGGGCGTGCCTAACACATGGGCATCCTCAACCCATAATGGAAAAAAAAAAAGGCATCCCTGACTAACACTTGGACAACTTTACCTGGTCCTTTTTTTGCTTACAACCAAGCCACAAAAAGGTGCCCAAACTGACCAGATGACCATCGGAGGAAATTGGGAATGACCTCCCCTTACTCCCCCAGTGGTCACTAACCCCCTCCCACCCTCAAAAAATATTTATAAAAATATTTTTTGCCAGCCTCAAATATCACACCCAGCTTCATGACAGCAGTATGCAGGTGCCTGGAGCAGTTTTAGTGGGTGCAATGCACTTCAGGCAGGTGGACCCAGGCCCATCCCCCCTACCTGTTACACTTGTGGTGGTAAATGTGAGCCCTTCAAAACCCTCCAGAAACTCACTGTACCCACATCTAGGTGCCCCCCTTCACCCATAATGGCTATGGCAGTGTTGTACAGTTGTGGGTAGTGGGGTTTGGGGGGGCTCAGCACACAAGGTAAGGGAGCTATGCACCTGGGAGCAATTTGTGAAGTCCATTGCAGTGCCCCCTAGGGTGCCCGGTTGGTGTCATGGCATGTCAGGGGGACCAGTGCACTACAAATTATGGCTCCTCCCACGACCAAAGGGCTTGCATTTCTGAGATGGGCGTCCTTAGTTTCCATTATCGCCGAAAATCAGAAACGATCAAGTCTAAGGACGACCATCTCTAGGGATGACCTAAATGTCAAGATTTGGTTGTCCCCGACCGTATTATCGAAAAGAAAGATGGACGCCCATCTTGTTTCGATAATACGGGTTTCCCCGCTCCTTCGCCGGGACGTCTTGCGAGGACATCCTCAGGAAAACTTGGGCGCCCCTTTCAATTATGCCCCTCCATGTGATCCTTATTGCAGAAGCTGTTTTTTTAAAGATTATAGCACCTATTTGCCAGTAGTTATTTTTATGTATATTAGTCATTAATATTTATTTATATGTACATATTAGTCATTTATAATTTATGATTATTAGTTATTTGATTTTATGATAAATTAATTACCTGGGGGGGTTGTTAATTTTTATGTTTGTTCATATATTGATTTGAAATGATGTTTATTCTGACAGTGCTGCCTCTGACATAGCCTTGTGTAGGTGAAACGTGGCCATCCTCTCCTGCCTGCTTCAATATCTTTGAATATCAGGAGGTTGCAGAGGTCAGCCTCAAGAAGCAGGAGCAAGGGGCTTCTCTTCTGTCCCCAGCGCCTCCACTGGGACCACCAGGAATACAGGTAGGTCCAGGGGGGCCTACCTAGACCATAGGGGGATCGGGGTGGGGAGGCATTCATTCTGGTAGGGAAAGCTTTGATTCTTGCAGGCTAAGGGGAGGGGGTAGGAAGGAGGAGGGGCTTTTTTGGAGGCCAGGAGGAGGAATTGGGGCTTCTTTAAAGTTAAAATATAGTTATACAGGTCCCGGCTGATATTCAGAGCTGCCAGGTGCTTAGCTATATAAGTAGAATTAAGATAGCTTTTGAGCTGTCCTAAATTTACCCACTTAGCTATGGGGATGCCAGCACTGAATATCACCGGCACCCACATAACTGCTGGATCATCCCAAATGCTACCCACTGTTTCACCCCGATCTGCTCATTTTTTTAAATGGGTGGTCAGAGGTTATATTCAGTGGCATCACCCCAGTTTAATGCTGCTGAGTATTGGGGTGGGGAGAGCAGCCACAGCCCATTTAAGTGGGAGTTAACATTCATATTAATGCATGGTACCTGCTTCTGATTAACATAGAAGGACTTAGCACTTCCTGTTTAGGAGGCAGTAAGTGGTCTCATGTTAACTCTGCATTAGACAGGCAGTGTTCAATAAGTACAGCTCGTTAACTGCCAATTGCCTTCCATGCCCACTTTCTGTCCATGCCTTGCCTCCTATCATAAAAAAGCACTTAACACCCGGTTATACCGCAAAGCCTCTCAGTGCAGCTCTGCATTAGAAATTAATGTGGCTTAAACGGGGCATGCAGCATCTCATTCTATATAGGGTACCAGTGGTGTGCAGTCTGAGCCTTGAAGGGATTCACTGCTGTGACTTGTTTTATTCCTGTGAAGTTTGCAGCATCCTCCTCCCTTTCCTTTTTTTCCTCTCCTGCTGCAGCTGCTCCTCTTGCTCTTTCTCCCACAGCCCCTTGTCTGCTTCCTTCTTCAGCTCCACCGCCTCACCTCTATGATTCAATTTCCTGTTTATGTGTGGGTGGGATGTGGCAGAGGAAAGGATATGGCATCAGCTCAGACAGGCTGTAGTGATTGTTGCTGCCACTGTCGCCAAATAAAAAAAGCACTGAAGGACTGGGGAGGGGGGCGGTAGATCTGAGGAAGAAAGCAGACAAAGTACTGGACTCACAGGGGGAGGCCGCAGGAGGAAGAGAGAGAGAGGTGCTGCACTGGTGGAGGGGGGCAGAAAGGAGACATGCTTGACTCATGGGGGGATAGGTCCTGGAACTATGGGAAGAGGGGAACAGGAGAGATGCTTGACTTTGGGTGAGGAAATTGGGGAAAGAAGGGTGAGATGCCAAAGTAGAGGGCGGGAAATGGAAGACCTTGGGGGTAAAAAGGAGGAAAGAGGGAGAAGCATTGCACCTGTGGAAGGGGGACAGAAGGAAGAAGTGATGGGCTCATGGGGTGTTGGGGAGAGGAAGAGGTGCTGGAGCCAGGGGAAAAGCAGAGGAAGAAGTTCTGGACCTCTGTATGGAGGGAGACATGAAAGATGCTGGGCTACTAGTGAGGGAAAAAGGGAAAGAGATGCTGCACTAAAGGGGATGGAGGGTAGATAGGGGGAGAGGGAAGGAAAGAGAGACTGGGAGAGATTCCAGCCTGTAGGGAATGGATGGAAGAGAGGGGGAGAAATGCTGGGCAGGGGCAGAAAAAATAGAGAGGAAGAGATGCTTAACCATGGATCAGGCGACCCTCAGGGGGAGAAATGCTGGCTTCGGCCTAACCCCTGGTAAGCCTTTCCTCAGCTGAGAGGTGCCCACCTCTACCACCGGCTGCCTTTCAGGTGCTGTGGAGGACTTGCAGCTCATCTGCATATCCTTACAGCCTTCTCCGGGGTGACACCCAGGTCCACCCCGATCCACTCAGGGCCTCCGCTCTAGGTGCCTAACGGCACGCGGGGCATTTTTCTCTTTGTATCTAATCTTTTTTCAGTTCCTAAAGTACCTTAATCATTTATGGCCCTATTCACATTCTCTTCCTAGCTCTGTCCCTTCCTAATCTTTTCCCTCACCCTCTACCTCTCTCCACTACAGGAACTCACTTCCCATCCATTGACTTCATCACCTCACCTTCTCTCCTACCCTCTTCCTCCCTCTTGGCTTTTAATCTCCGTCTCTTTCTTCCCTCCATTTTGCCTTCCCCATTCCACCTAAATACCTCTCGCCTTCGACGCCTTCGTGGCCACACCTCTCCTACTCTCCTCCGCTCTCTTTTACTCCTTCTCTTACTCTCAGCTGGTGACATCAATCCCAATCCTGGCCCTCCTCACCAACTATTATCCAAACTCTACAGATCTCACCGTGACCTCTCTAACCTCATCTCTATTCCTCTACTCCCCTCCTCTTCTCTGCCCTTCTCTTGCGCCCTATGGAATGCTCGCTCTATCTGTAACAAACTCTCCTATATCCAGGACCTCTTTATCTCGCGTCACCTCCATCTGCTCGCCATAACAGAAACCTGGCTCTGCCCTGATGACTCTGCTTCAATCGCAGCCCTGTGCCATGGCGGTTATCTATTTTCACATACTCCTCGCCCTGCTGGCCGTGGGGGCGGTGTTGGATTACTTCTCTCTCCCTCCTCCAGATTTCAACCCCTTCTTCCACCTCAATCTCACTGTTTTTCCTCCTTTGAAGTCCACTCTATCCGCCTTTTCTCTCCTCTGCCTCTTCGAATAGCGGTCATTTATCGTCCCCCTGATAAGTCCCTTTCATCCTTTCTCAGTGACTTTGACACCTGGCTTGCCTTCTTCCATGATCCTTCCTCCCCCTCTCTCATCCTTGGTGACTTTAATATCCTGCTAATGATCCTTCCAACTCTTATATTTCCAAGTTACTCGCTTTAACGTCATCCTTTAATCTCCAACTATGCTCCACCTCCCCCACTCATCAAAATGGTCACTGTCTTGATCTCATCTTCTCCTCCAACTGTTCACCTTCTAATTTCCTTGCCTCTGATCATCCCTCCTCTGATCACCATCTTATAACTTTCACACTTAAATCTCCTCCCTTCCAGTCCCGTCCTATCCTATCTAATTTATCTAGGAATCTTCACGATATTGACCCTTCATCTCTATCCTCCCATGTTTCAAACCTCCTCTCTACTGTGGCACCATCCACGTCTGTCAACGAGGCTGTTTCTTCTTACAACAATACTCTATCCTCTGCCTTAGACACTCTTGCACCTTTGATGACCCGCCCTGTAAGGCGTACAAAACCCCAACCTTGGCTGACTTCTAATATCCGCTACCTACGTTCCTGTACCCGCTCCGCCGAACGCCTCTGGCGGAAATCTCGGGCCCTTGCTGATTTCTTACACTTTAAGTTCATGCTGACCTCCTTCCAATCTGCTCTTTTACATGCCAAACAGGATTATTATATCCAACTGACCAACTCTCTTGGCTCTAATCCTCGACTTCTCTTCACCACATTGAACTCTCTCCTCAAGGTGCCCCCTCCCCCCAACTCCCCCTTCATTATCTCCTCAGACCCTTGCTGAATTCTTTCACAACAAGGTTCAAAAGATAAACCTTGCTTTCTCTACCTCACCAGCTCTCCCTCCACTAGTCCGTTCCCCTCTCTCTCCTTCCCCTCATTCCCTTTCCCTCCTTTCCTGAAGTTACTATTGAGGAAACTACACTTCTCCTTTCTTCCTCAAAATGTACCACCTGTTCCTCTGATCCCATTCCCACCCACCTTCTTAATGCCATCTCTCCTACTCTTATTCCTTTATCTGTCACATTCTCAACCTCTCACTTTCCACTGCGACTGTCCCTGCTGCCTTTAAACATGCTGTGGTCACACCTCTCCTTAAGAAGCCTTCACTTGACCCTACTTGTCCCTCTAATTACCGACCCATCTCCCTCCTTCCTTTTCTCTCCAAATTACTTGAGCGTGCTGTTCACCGCCGCTGCCTTGATTTTCTCTCCTCACATGCTATTCTTGACCCATTACAATCTGGTTTTTGCCCTCTCCACTCAACCGAAACTGCGCTTACTAAAGTCTCCAATGACCTATTACTGGCTAAATCCAGAGGTCAATATTCCATCCTCATTCTTCTTGATCTTTCCGCTGCTTTTGACACTGTCGATCACAGCATACTTCTCGATACCCTGTCCTCACTTGGATTCCAGGGCTCTGTCCTTTCCTGGTTCTCTTCCTACCTCTCCCTCCGCACCTTTAGTGTTCACTCTGGTGGATCCTCTTCTACTTCTATCCCTCTGCCTGTCGGCGTACCTCAGGGTTCTGTTCTTGGTCCCCTCCTCTTTTCTATCTACACTTCTTCCCTTGGTTCATTAATCTCATCCCATGGCTTTTCCTACCATCTCTATGCTGATGACTCCCAAATCTACCTTTCTACCCCTGATATCTCACCTTGCATCCAAACCAAAGTTTCAGCTTGCTTGTCTGACATTGCTGCCTGGATGTCTCAACGCCACCCTGAAATTAAATATGACCAAAACCGAGCTTCTCATTTTCCCCCCCAAACCCACCTCCCCGCTCCCCCCGTTTTCTATTTCTGTTGATGGCTCTCTCATTCTCCCTGTCTCCTCAGCTCGAAACCTTGGGGTCATCTTTGACTCTTCTCTCTCCTTCTCTGCTCATATCCAGCAGATCGCCAAGACCTGTCGTTTCTTTCTTTACAACATCCGTAAAATCCGCCCCTTTCTTCCGAGCACTCTACCAAAACCCTCATCCACACCCTTGTCACCTCTCGTTTAGACTACTGCAATCTGCTTCTTGCTGGCCTCCCACTTAGTCACCTCTCCCCTCTCCAGTCGGTTCAAAACTCTGCTGCCCGTCTCATCTTCCGCCAGGGTCGCTTTACTCATACTACCCCTCTCCTCAAGACCCTTCACTGGCTCCCTATCCGTTTTCGCATCCTGTTCAAACTTCTTCTACTAACCTATAAATGTACTCACTCTGCTGCTCCCCAGTATCTCTCCACACTCGTCCTTCCCTACACCCCTTCCCGTGCACTCCGCTCCATGGATAAATCCTTCTTATCTGTTCCCTTCTCCACTACTGCCAACTCCAGACTTCGCGCCTTCTGTCTCGCTGCACCCTACGCCTGGAATAAACTTCCTGAGCCCCTACGTCTTGCCCCATCCTTGGCCACCTTTAAATCTAGACTGAAAGCCCACCTCTTTAACATTGCTTTTGACTCGTAACCACTTGTAACCCACTCGCCTCCACCTACCCTCCTCTCTTCCTTCCCGTTCACATTAATTGATTTGATTTGCTTACTTTATTTATTTTTTGTCTATTAGATTGTAAGCTCTTTGAGCAGGGACTGTCTTTCTTCTATGTTTGTGCAGTGCTGCGTATGCCTTGTAGCGCTATAGAAATGCTAAATAGTAGTAGTAGTAGTAGTAGTAGTAGTAGTAGTAATGGTGGGGGGGGGAGGTGAAGCAATGGGCAAACAGAAGCCATGTTGGGCAGGAAAGGCAGAGAGAGTGGAGAAACTGGACACAGGAAGGGATAGGGACACAGTAGGGAGATACTGAGTATAGGGGAGCATTGGGACATGGATACATGGGAGCAATGCTGGATGGGGAGAAGGTAGCTGGACACAGATGGGAGATGCTGGACACAGCTGGGAGCATAGAGGTAAGGACATAGCTGTTATGTTGGACATGGGAGGTAATGCTAGACATGGGAGATAGGGAAACAGAGATAATTCTGAAAATAGGGTGTAGGGATAAGGACACAGAAAAGAAAGATGCTGAACTTGGGGGGAAACAGGGACACAAGGAAGGAAGATGTGCAGAATTTGGCTTTAATACTGTATGGGGAAGCATATGTGTGTTGGAGGACTGTGGCTCAATAGGGAATGAAGAATACAATCTCTTGTACTTCCTCAGCCCTCAATATAGCCTTCAGGCACTGAATCCTATACTGCTGTCTTAGCTGCGTTTTTTTTGGTGGGGGAGCAGGGGGTAGAAGGTAGAGGGGGTGGAGGTGGGGCAGAATATGGGTGTAGCAAGTGATGGATTTTTGTCCTTCAAACATTTAGCAACCTTAGGCAACCCGGTTCCTAAGAAGCATCAATCTTCTGTCTCCCCCACTTTTTCCCCCTCTCCCCCCCAAACAGCAACATATCCATAGGTTATAAAAGGAAGTAAAAGAGGTTGAGTCATCATTGTCATAATGGTAGGAGCAGAATGATGCTTCTAGGTCCAAGAGGAGAGTTTAGCAAGACAGAGGGGAAGGAGAAGGGGAAGCAGTGGGGAACAAAGAGGTGAGTGCATGGTGAGGATGAGTCTTAGAATGGTAAGAAAAAAAGAATGGTTACAAAAGAGGGTACAGAGGAGACAGGTTAGGGATACAGATTAATTCAATTTGTATCCCTAACCTGTCTCCTCTATACCCTCTTTTGTACAGAATTTAGAGTGGCAAGATTGGAAGAGAGAAGCATTAGGCATGGGACAGGAGGGAAGAAAGAATGGAGGTGGGGTAGGCAGAGTGAGAGAAGTTCAAAGCACAAGGAGAGAAGAGTAAAGGAATAAACACAGAGAGGAGAGTATGGGATGTGGTTAGGATAGAAGAGGGAGGTATGGCAACAGGAGGGGAACAGAAGGTAAAGGGAGTAAGATGGTGTAGTTAAAGAAGAAGTAAGTGGACAGCAGGGGAGTGTGGTTAAGGAATAGGAGATGAGAGTGAGGGGAAGTGCAAGGGATAAGAGAGACAGGGAGAGGAAGAAGCTGTTGGATACAGTTTAGATCAGAAAAGAGGATTGGGAAGTGATATGGATGGTTGTTGGGGTCACTGAGTCCCACAATTATGTTGGGGCCACCAAATCCCTCTTGTTGTTTTTTGTTGCAATGGAAGGTATTAGGTTGGGCCACCCAAGTCCTTTCTTGTGTTCTTGCTGGAGTGAGACTTAAGGTGGTAGGAAGTACTGTGTAGGGGCTGCAAAGCTCCTCTTGCTGTTTAACATATATATCAAATCCCCTTGTTCTAAATATGCCACTGTAGGGTACACACAGGAGCATAATTGGGTGCTCAGTTATAGAACAGCACCAGTTATGCAAGTAACTTAGTTAATTGGTGCTAAATTGATACTCAGTTGGTGATAAGTGCCAAATTGGCTTTTAGCAAGCATTCATTGGCACCAATTTGCTGTTGTATACATAACTGATTTATGACCCTGTTCTATAAACGTGGACAGACATTTTCGTTGTGATGTCTGAGTCCGATTTGGGACGTTTTGAGAACAACATCCAAAAACTGAGTGACGAATAGAACAATTTTTGAATCAGACAGTCTATTTTTTTTGTTTCAAAAATCACCATTTTCTAGATATTTCTATGCTCAGTGCATCTTTCTTAAGGTGAAATTTGGGGTAAAAAAAAAAAAGCATCCTAGGGAAAGAAGCACAAAAGCAAGTAATTGGGATGTCTGAGGGCCAGCAGTCTTACTAGACTGGCTAAACAGACTTCCCAGCAGAGCTGTGGGGCAGCCTAGGAGGCACTGAAGTATAGTCCAAGGTACAACTTTCATCATAACCTCCTTATAATGTATTGTGAGCATTCCAGGAACAGAAAGAAAAGAAAAACCATCAACAACTGCACCTCATTGTGCACCACAGCAATAGCCCTCAAACGTGAAAGTGTCACCTATATGTAGATACAACAAGTATTTACTGGTTTTTGGAGGGCTCACACTTTCCATCACAAGTGTACCAGGTACAGTAGGATATGGCCCTGGGTCCCCTTCTCTACAGTCCACTGTACTAACCACTAGTCTACTCTTGAGACCTGCTTGCTGCTCTAAAAGGAATGGCCATCATATCTGAAGGTGTCATAGAGGCTGTATGTACTGTTACTGTCACATCTTTGTGGGGAGGGGAGGAGGGGTCACTAACCACTGGGGGATTAAAGAGGGGGGCATGCCTTAATCTCTTCATTGGTCACCTGTTCATTTAGGGCACCTTTTTATAACTTAGTCATAATTGAAACAGGTCAAGACAAAACTGTCTCAATTTTTGCCCCAGACATTTTGGTTTTGTTCAATTATGGCAGAAAAATGTCTTAACTTTTGTGAACCAAAATACGTTCCCAACATGCCCCCTTGAAATCTGAATGAACTGTGGAGAAAAACATCTCAAATCTTAGTTTTGAAAATCGTAACTTAGATATTTCAGTGACAAGAGCATTCTTCTGCTACTTTCAGACATTTTTCTCTTTTGAAAATGATCACGTTAGCTGCTAACTTCTACAGTGATGAAGGAAGGATATGGGCAGATCACACACATGTGAAACTTATAGAATACTGTAAGTTGTAGGGGTAAAGGTCAATATTTAGTCATTCACATTCACACCACTTATAGTGCTGGCATAAATAGCTGCACCTACATTTAAGCATGCTGCTACTGATTTATGCTCATATTTTATAACGGAATCTGGGCATCCAGATGTCTTTATAGAATATTAGCTCAGCGCTCATCATTTTAGCAGCTAAATTTTAGTGCCTTTTATAGATAGAAATACCTCCTAAGGCAGTGTTTCCCAAACCTGGTCCTGGAAGCACCCAAGCCAGTCAGGTTTTCAGGATATCCACAATGAATATTCATAACTCCCTTCAAAAGTAACTACACATTTCTACATAATTTTATAAAATTTCAAACAACTAAGTATAGTTTCCCCTTGCCAATAATACATCAATCATACACAATCATGCACTCTCATACTCTCTAACACACAGCGCATGCACCGGCATTGGATTGCAAGACGCCATCGCTCCAGACATCTGTGGGAGGCTCGCTTTGGTTAAGGTAAATAAATAATACATTTGTGATTTTATGAGGCGCTATGAAAGTATTGGGTTTCTTCTATGCTGTTATATGTTTCTGTTTACGTTGTTTTACTAATGTTTTATTGAAAATTCTATTCTTTGTATTTCAAATTACTATGTAAGCCGCATTGAGCCTGCATTGAGCCTGCATTGTGTGGGAAAGCGCAGGTACAAATATAATAAATAATAATAATTAAAACCCTGATGATGCTTGCATGAAACACAGCGACTGCGTCGGGTTTGATGCCAGCTTCCATTACTGTATAAATTCAACAGGGTATATGAGAGGAGCGTTGCAAAGCGAAACAACCATAGAACTGGATTTTGAAGAGTTTATACATCACTCGATTACTGAAGAAGTGAAAAAACAGTGAATTGTGATGAGGATTATGTGGTATAAACCATCTGGTATTTGAATCAGTTTGCTAATTTTGGGGCTCATTGGACTTATGGGTATCACCAGCAAAACATGCTCTTAGCTTTTGGTGAAAAGAACACTAATATAAGACATGTATGAGAACTGAAGAAGATGGCATGAGGGTATAGAAGGTATGTTAAAGTTATCTGAGCTTTAATAAATGTAATAGGCATATGCATTGAGTTCATCACTTCAAGGGGAAGAGTGAAACTGTGTTTTAATTAGGAGAATGGATGTGTGTTAGTGAGTATGAGATTGTGTATGATTGAGGTATTATTGGCAAGGGGAAACAGTACTTAATATATATTGGATTTGATAAAAGTTGTTTTAAAAATTAATAAAATTGTGTAGAAAAAAATGTATAGTTTCTTCTGAAGGGAGTTATTGATATTAGTAACGAGATTGAAAAATACTGTACTCATTATATAGGGAAGCAATGAATATTCATGAGATATTTACATGCACTGCCTCCACTACACGGAAATCTCTCTCATGAATATTCATTGTGGATATCCTGAAAACCTGACTGACTGGGGTGTCTCCAAGACCAGGTTTAGGAACCACTGTCCTAAGGGCTTAACATGATTTAGTAAAGAGCTCTTACATTAGAAGTATTACAATGTGAAAAGTCTTTCAAAGCATATTCCTTGTTATATGTGTAAAGTAACTTCATATGTTGTACAGTTTCCATATTTTAAGTATATGATGGGATGTTTCTTTTGTGTTTCTACAATTAGCAGTGCTGATGGTACTCCTAGAAATTCAAGAACTTTAATTGACTGCTCTTTGATGATGCCATATTATATAGAAATAATTTATAGCAATAGGCCATTTTTTAAAGGCTGTCCAGGTGTCAAAAGTGCAATCTTAAACAGATTTCATTGTCATGTCCAGACTCCTTGTTTGATTCTGATTTACCAATCCTTTGCTGCTATTTTAATGCTAGGTTTCTTTGTAATAAGTATGATTTACTACGAGATTTTGTTGGGGACACTTTCCTGGGTTTAACTTTCATCATAGAAACCTGGTTGACTGATTTTTCTACTCCTATAATTAAGAACTTATGACATCCTGGCTATTCTATTGTTTATTCTTCACAAAAATAAAAATGAGGGGGAGGTTTAGCTGTTATGTATAAGGATTTTTTTTTAATCTGTATCTGTTATTAACACTTATATGTCTTCAGGTTTGGAGGTTATGCTTTGTCAAATGGCCACCACCAACACTGCAGACTTGTTAAGACCTGGGGTCTGGTCTTCGGTATCATCTACTCTGCATGAGCAGATTCTTGATGCCAAAATGACAGGTTTTCTAAGCTGATAGTTTTAGGTGATTTTAACCTGCACATTGACAATGGTAATGACAGTTCTGTAAGTGATTTTTTATCTGTTATGAGTCATTTGCAATTTGAAATTCATTCGACAACTCCTACCTATGAAAATGGCCATGTATTAGATTTAGAGTCTGCTAAAAATTCTTCATTATTGACTTTTTGCAATTGGAAGCCTGTATTTTGGTTGGATCATTATTGTTGCACATTTACCCTGAACGTTTCCTCTTCCCAATTAAAGCCAACTCCTTTTCGAAACACCAAAGTTGGGAGAGGAAGAATTGATAAGGTATCCTACTGATCTTTGGTTGTTTCGCTTTTGGATGCAACCGAAGCTGATCCTGGTGTTTTGCTCTCTAATTGGAAGTTTTCCACTTTGAAAGTCTTAGATGCTATTGCTCCTGAGCGTGAAGTAAAGCTAAACAAAAAGGTTAATTCTCCATGGTTTTCTGCAGAGTTATTGGAGCTAAAAGACACTGCTGTAGATTAGAAGGATGCTGGCAAAAGTCTAAGGAGGAGTCAATTAGAAATAATTGGAAACAGTTGCTAAAACAGTATAAGCATGATCTGATCTGGCTAGAAGAACTTATTACTCGACATTAGAGGGCTTAGAAAGGCCTAACCTCAGGAAATTATTAGGATTGTTGCATTATAATTTAGCACCCCCTTTCATCTAATACAATTCATCCCTCTGCTGAGGAGCTGGCTACCTACTTTGCTTCCAAAGTAAGCACTATTTTTCATTTGTTTGCTGGTAATTCAATGATAAGATACAATTATTTTGGTTGCAATATAGATTCTGACACTATTGCAGCTGACAGAATTTGAGCTACCTTTAATCCTGTTTCTGCATTTAAATTGCTTCCTTCGATAAATAGATTATCCTGTTCTAATTGCCCTTTAGATAGAATGCCTTCTTTTCTGTTGAAAGATCCTTCTCCTGATTTATTGGTTAGTTTTGTTTGTTAATATTACCCTTGTATTTGTTTGGTTTTCTCATGATATGGGGAACATTATATTGACCCCAATTCCCGGTGATCTATCTCAGGTCTCTCATTTTAGACCAATTGCTAACATCCCATTTCTCACCAAATGAATTGAATTCATAGTTGGTTTCTAACTATCAGATTATATTGATAGTTTTGATCTGCTTCATGGATCCCAACATGGGTTCCGTCCTTTCCAGATCACAGAAACGCTGTTACTGTCTCTGATCTCTGAGGACAGGCAGGTTCTGTGGCGAGGTGACGAGGTAGTGTTGTTGCAGTTCAACATCTCTGCCACCTTTGACACAGTTAAGCGCAAGATATTATTATCTATCTGGCTGTGGATTGATGGACTCTGTATTTCTTTTAAGCATTTTCTATCAAATAGACAGTATTTTGTTTTAAAAGATGGTCATTTTTCAACTCCTTGGTCCCTACCATGTGGGGTACCTCAGGGTTCACTTATTTCTCTCCTACTGTATAATCTCTACATGAGCACTTTGGGAAAGATTATATAGGGGTATGTTTTATGCTGATGATATTTTTCTCCTAATTCCAGTTAGGAAGAATGTTGACTCCATTTCTTCTATTTGTAAAAGCATTAGAAACATTGTAGATTGGTCTATATTTATGCAACTTAAATTGAATGCAGATAAAACCAAGATTTTATGGTTTGGTCTACATCATTCAAATATTCCTCAATCTATTGTTACGGAAGAAGGGAAAATTTAAAGGTAGAAAGGGAGTCCAGAGTTCAGGGTATGCTGCTTTACTTCTTTTGTCAATAGAACCACAGGTTAATAATATTATTCAGAAGGCCTACTTTAAACTTAAACACCATTGATTCCTGTGCTCCTACTTCTTGCTGTGATAACTGCAAATTTTACCATAGTTTAGTAAAAGGAGCCTTTTTGTTCTTACCTCTCATCTATGCAATTGTGAAACCTATTTTCAGAAAAAGGCATTCTAAAATTTATACAATTTGCCATCAAAGGTGTAAGATATTTGATATGCTACCAAAATCAATTAAACGTCAGTTCCACAAATTTTTGAAATCACATCTCTTAATTAAATTGTTATCAACAGAAAACTAATTTTTTGTTTTAATTTCCTTTTAATATCAATTTATATGAGCTTTATACTTAAAATTACTTTTGTCTACTTAAACATTTCTCCAATTACTTTAATTTACTGTACTTATTATAATTTCATGCATCAACTTAAATTGTATGTTACTCAGGATAATAATCTCTAATGTATTGTTGTTAATATATCCTCTTTCATTGTTATAATGTTTGATGTACATTATAGTCAATATTTTTCTTATACTTACTTGTTACTGCATTTCCAATGTTATATTGATTAATTGCTGTAAGCCACACTGAACTCAAGATTCCTTGGGATAATGTGGGATATAAATGTCACAAATAAATAATTACTGCTTAAAAGGTGTATAAATCTTATAATGGCTCTATAAAAAAAATCTCTATTGGATTCTTTGGCTGTAATATAATCCTTCTCTAACAATCTTTTCAATAGTTTCTTTTGTGAAACCTACCTGCCATATCTAAAGATTATGCGGTTGATATTCAAAGCGACTCAACTGACCAGAAACAGCTCCTGCCCAGTTAAATCAGCTGCCCAAGGCTAACCAGTCATTTTCAGTGGCTAATGTTGCTGAAAATGACCAATTAGTACTTAGAACAAAACTGGCTATTTTGGGGGTGTTCTGGGGCAGAGTTGCCATTTGGCCGGTTAAGTGCTGATATCCAGCACTTAGGGGCCATTCTTCTAAGGTGTGCAGGCACCTATGTGCATATAACGTGTGTCAAATTAGAACTACAGCCCAGCTACCGCGTGCCCCGGGCGGTAATTCTAATTTTTTACACACGTCCGATACGTGCGGCAGAAAATATTTTTAATTTTCTACTATGTGGCACTAACTGGGTAGTAATCGGCAGTGTATGCACGCTGATGATTACCACCTGGTTAACGTGTGAGACCTTACTATTAATTCAATGGGTGGTGGTAAGTTCTCAGGTCCATAATGGATGCACAGCAATTTTTATTTAGTCACACGTCCATTTTTCGGCCACAAAAAGGCCTTTTTTGCAAGTGTGCTGAAAAATGGACCTGCGCACGTCCAATACATGTGCCTACACCAGCGCAGGTCATTTTTCGGTGCGCCTTAGTATAAGGGTCCCTTAACCGGCCATAGTAACTGCATAAATAGGACCATATAAAAGTCAGTCCTATCTTTATGCAGTGCCCTATAGCTGGTTAAGGGCTGAATATTATACCTAATAATCTGCTATGTTTTCAGCTAACTCTGGAAACCCGGAAATTCAACGCAGAACCCCAGACATGGCCTGGCATTGAATTTCCAGGCACAACGCCATGGGTGGTCAGCAAAGAACTGAGCAACACCGGCTGCACATCACCTCCTATATATCAAATCTTCAATAGTTGAACATAGCTATTGGTAAATTTGCTTTTAATGATCTATTATGGAAGCTCTTAAAATGTAATAACTTGTTTTTATCTGTTGGGTTTCTATAGATCAATGTTGCAAAATGAGTGGACAGTTTAGATATTAGGATGTCTATATATGGAATTGATTGCAGATCATAATTTATTTTGAATTTCAAATTTCTCTCTCTTGAATAACTAGTGAAAGTCCAGTAATTTGTCTGCATTTCCTTTCCAGATGATAAATATATGGAGTGGAGGAGTGGCCTAGTGGTTAGGGTGGTGGACTTTGGTTCTGGGGAACTGAAGAACTGAGTTAAATTCCCACTTCAGGCACAGGCAGCTCCTTGTGACTCTGGGCAAGTCACTTAACCCTCCATTGCCACATTGAGCCTGCCATGAGTGGGGAAAGCACAGGGTACAAATGTAACAACAATAAAATCACTGTAGTGTTTCCCCATATTAATGTATCATCAAAGGGATTGTTTTCTAAATATATAGTTTTGAATGCTTCCATATACGTTTGCCCTTTACTATTCCTTTTACTTATTTATATAAAAATTCCATTGAAGCAACAATAATTTTCTCTCGGAGCAATCTCTGCTAGACTCACTATAAAATCAATAGGAATGTGTAATATCCTATCTATGGAGATGAGTGCCTTATGAATTGCTTCTATGCCGTTGTCCTATGGTGTATTCATATATAGCTATTCTCTCTAAAATCACTAGCAGAAAATCATTATTTGTCCTTCAAACATCTCTAAGTAATTGAATAATATGAAAGCAGTCGCAAACACATGATAAAATAGATGCTAAAAGGGGCCTACAAAAAAAAGTTTTTAAATGGATGGTGGTTCTAATTCAGACCCTATAGCATTCTTGCCTTCATTTCCAAATGAGAATATCATCTCAAAAGTAGCACAAAGTGGCAGATGGACTTTTTCTCAGAAAAAAAAGTCTAAGAATTGGGATGTTTTACTTTGCAGTTTGTTGTGGGTGGAACTTTGGTTGACTTAAAATCTGAACATTTTTTCAGCAATAATGGAACAGAAAATAATGTTCAGGGCATGAAAGAAATGTGTTTTTATCTAGATCTGTTTCAGTCATAACTAATAATTTTCATAAAGTACTCCAGATTGTTTCTTAATTTTTTTAAATCATTTTATTATAACCCCTACACTAATACATATGTTACCCTAAAGTTCACTCAGAACGTTCTCTCACTCCACATTCATTGCGGCTCTCAGAAATCCACATCAAACTATTAAATAGATTTTAACATTGATCTATTCAATCCACTTTAAAAAAATCACTTATTATAGTGTATCATGTTATATTATTATATATATATTATTATATCCCAGGCTTGTGGTAGCCGAGCAAAAATAGTTTTGATTTAGGACGTCCCTGACGAGCACATCGATTTTTTGGGGGGGTGGGAGGGGATTAGTGACCACTGGGGGAGTAAGAGGAGATCTTCCCCGATTCCTTCCGGTGGTCATTTGGTCAGTTGGGGCTCCTTTTTGAAGCTTGGTCATTAAAAAAAAGGGACCAAGTAAAGCCGGCGAAATGCTCATCAAGCCTGGCTTTTTGTTTCCATTATCGGGTGAAGCCGGCCATCTCGTGAGCACGCCCCATCCTGCCCCCGTCCCGCCTTTACTACCCTACTGACACACCCCCTTGAAATTTCACCAGCTCCGCGACGGAAAGCAGTTGAAGCCGGCCAAAATCGGCTTTCGATTATACCAATTTGGCTGGTTTCAGGAGATCGCCGGCGATCTCCCAATTTGTGTCGGAAGATCGCTGGCGATCTCTTTCGAAAATAAGCCTGATAGTATAATCAGGATACAGCTGGTGCAGAAGGAAGCAACTGAAATGGTCAGTGGTCTTCTTAAAGCGTGTGGGGATAAACTTACAGATCTTAATGTGAATACTTTGGAAAAAAGGTAGGACAGAGAAGATATTACAGAGACATTTAAATACCTCCATTGCATAAATGTATAAGAAGGGAAGCTCTGGAATCAGTGGGCACAGGATGAATTTGAAAGGGGATCAACTCGAGTAATATTTGCAAATACTGCTGTATAAAAAGTATAGTAGATGCATGGAGTGGCCTCCCACTGGAGGTAGTAAGGAAGACTGTAGCTGAAAGCAAGAGTGCTTGGAACAAGCACAGAAGATCTCTAAGGGAGAGGAAAGGATTTAAAAGCTTAATTGTTGGTATTGGTATAGGCAGACTGGATAGATCATATGGTCTTTATCTGCTCTCATTTTCTCTGATTCTGGATGTTCTTCCTTTTTTGAGTCTATGGCAGAAATCTTTAGTAAATTCTTCAGCATCTTAGTTGATAAGGTTGCAAAGGTTAATATGGAGGTTCTCTGGATTGCAAGGAAACCTGGACAAACAGAATGTTCTTTTATATTGACTTTTTGAAATTCAAGCACACACTTTCCAGAACTACAGCTTGCATTGATGTTAATCACACAAATATGTGAATAATTCATGATAGCTTTTAGTACTGAGTTCTACTCCACATCATTTACACATTCTACTTCCCATTGCACTTAATTGAGTGGCTAGGAAATTTAGCTCTTTTAAAATGTTCAGAAAACTACAATGTATTTCCATTAACGGTATTGTTCAACAATACGCCAGTGACACCCTTTTGAAAAAGGGTGCCCGTGCTTTCTGAAAGAGCATGCACTCTTAATGACATTGCTCCCAGAACAACATAATGGAACCAAAAAATGAACATTTCTGGCAATGTCACAGGAAATGACACAACATGAAAGTTTTCTGGCTACACACTCCTACAGTACAGTATGTGCTCCTCTTTGTTACAATATTTATGTGTTCATCTATCCCCACCCAAGATCCCTTCCTAGGTTCTATAGATAGGTTTCAGTAACTATGATTTTGACAGCAACATAAATGCCTGTGGTCTAAATATATTTTACCCTTTCACTATACATCTCCTCATTATGGCATATAAATATTAAGTGTTATCAAATGTTAGCAAGCCACAATATATCACTAATATTGCTGAAAATGTGGAGAAGTAACCTACTTATGAGAGCAGTGGGTTATGACCAAGGGAAGTCCGCATTCATATTCATGCTGCTGCAGCTTCTGCCATTGGGCATATCACTAAGTGGGGAGTTCATCAAGGTGCAGTAAAAGATTGCCTTTTACCACATCACCGGATTCTTCGCTGGATTCAGAAACCTGCTGTTTAGAAACATAGAAACATGATGGCAGATAAGGGCCTTATGGCCCATCCAGTCTGTTCATCTTCAGTAACCACTAACTCCTCCTTTTCCTAAAAGATTCCGCGCGTCTGTCCCACGCCTTCTTAAACTCAGATACAGTCTTCATCTCCATGACCTCCACCAGGAGGCCATTCCATGCATCCACCACCCTTTCTGTGAAAGAGTATTTACTCAGATTCATCCTAAGCCCATTTCCTGTTAGGTTTTCCTCATCTGAAAAAGGCTCACCTCCTGTACATTAACACCACTGAGGTATTTAAACGGCTCTATCATATCCCCTCTCTCCCTCTTCTCTTCCAGCATATACATGTTGATGTTCATGATCCTGTCCTTACATGTTTTATGGCCGAGATCGCTGACCAATTTTGTAGCCGCTCTCTGGACCGACTCCATATTGTTTATATCTTTCCATAAGTGCAGTCTCCAAAAGTGCACACACAGTATTCTAAATGGGGCATCACCACAGACTTGTACAAGGGCACTATCACCTCTTTTTTTTCCTGCTGGTCATCCCTCTCCTTATACACCCAAGCATCCTTCTGGCTTTGTGTCACATTTTCTACCTGCTTGGCTACGTTAAGGTCATCAGACACAATCACCCCCAAGTCCCGCTCTTCTTTCACCCCCTATACTGTACCGTTCCCTCGGGTTTTTGTGACCCAAGTGCATGACCCAGTATTTCTTAGCATTAAATCTTAGTTGCCAATTTTTGGAACATTCTTCAAGCTTTGCCAGATCCTTCCTCATGCTATCCACACCCTTTGGGGTGTCCACCCTATTACAGAGTTTGGTATCATCTGCAAAGAGACAGATGATACCAGATAGCCCTTCCGTAATATCACTCACAATGATGTTAAAAACATCTGGCCCAAGGACTGACCCCTGTGGCAGACCACTTGTAACATCCTTTTCCTCAGAGCAAACTTAATTTACCACTACCATCTGTCTCCTTCTGTTTAACCAGGTTTTAACCCAGTCAGTCACTTTAGGTCCCATACCGAGGGCATTCAATTTACGTATCAGACGCCTGTGTGGAACCGTGTCAAAGGCTTTGCTAAAACCAAAGTACACCACATCTAGCGCCCCTCCCATGTCCAAATGTTTGGTCACCTAGTCAAAGAAGTCAATCAGATTTGTCTGACAACATCTGCATATAGTGAAACTGTAATAGGGTTAAAAATAAAATAAAAGTGTTTTTACCTGTTGTGTGGAGCTGCTTGTGGTTTTTTGGGGCTGCAAAGGCAGTCCGAGGCATTTCTGGATCCTTTTAGGGTTCCGGAGGAGATCTGAGGCCAGTTCAATGTTTTTGTTTTTTTGGTCTAATTTTGAGACCTTTCTAGGGGGTCCAGGATACTCCTGGCCCATTTTGGGACTTTTTTAGGGGCTGATCTGGTGGAAGGTGGTTCCAGGGAGGCTTGCAGCAGGAGTTGTTTGTGACCACCCCTGATAGCTGGCTGGCTGGCTGGCTTCAAGTGAGTGGAAGGCAGAGAACATTACTGGGTAATTACAAGCTTTGCACATGCTTAGTAAGGCTCTGAAGCTCTGAGGAGGCCTGAAATCGAGGACTGGACAGGGCCTTGGAGAAAATTAATTAATTAAATTATTTTTGTTAGTAAGGGCATTTGGGGGTCCTATTTGGGTGAATTATGGGGATCTGACCAAAATAAATATTAATTTAAAATTGTTTCTGAGGAGAACGCAGTTTTAAGGGGCTGTACATCTTTGGGTGTGCATTTTGGAATTTTAATGGTTGTATAGGATGGAGGGGAATTTAAGGAAAATTATTAGATGGTGTGCATGAAATTTAATTACTTATTTTATGGGGGGGGGGGGTTCAGGAAAACGCGGTGCGGACGGGAGAAAACGTATTTTAGAAATCTAAAGTTACCAGGGTACCTGGAGGGATGTGCTATACCAGCTCAGCGAGCGGGAGTGGTGTGGCATGTATGGGTATTAAAATATTTAGAAAGTGTGATTTCTTCATTAAAGTCTATGGAACTTTTTGTTTTAAAATGGAGCTGACATCAGGAAAATCCAGATTCTATTTTCTCAGCACAAACTGTAACTCTGGTGTTGGAGAGTTTGATTGGCTCAGGGGGGGACAGTTGATGTCATCCAGTTCTGGTTTCCTTGACAGAGGCTATTTCAGTGAAAGGCTGATAAAGCAGAGAATCGTTTTGGAAGCTGTACTGGTAGGAGTAGGGAATTTAAAAGAGACTCTCCAGTGCTCCAGGCAGAGGGGTTTAATTTTATATGAGAAAGGCCAAAGTGGCACAGAAGTTATTTACCAACAATTGTTGGGATTCTGAGTGAGCACCTTAAGGGTGTTGTGCTGGGGAGTTTCCAGTTGAAGGAGAGAGAGTTTATTATTTTAAGAGGGCAATTGTACAAGAAAGTAGTGACATTGGATGAATAGACTCCAGAATATAGCACAGGATTCTTGAACAGGGTGGCTTAGAGGTGGGTGTCTGTCAGATGAAGAAGCTGGGCCTGGTTTTAAGGTTAGCCAGTACTAATGACAGAACTCATGTATCAGTGTCACAGTAGTGTTTAAGTTTCTGTTCCTGTGCACCAACTGCATTAAAGGAGGTTCCTGTGAGTTCCAACAGCAATCCTGAGTGGCAGCTACAGATGTTCCAGAGTGGCTGTTGTTCCTAAGTGGCAGCGGTGGTTCCTGACAGTTCCAGTTTCCGGCAGCAAGGGGATTCCTGACTGAAACCGTGGAGGAGAGGATGTTATTTTTTTTTATTCTAAATAATTTTCCAGAACTATTTTTTTTTGTGTGTGTGTTTTGTGTGCACACATAATTTTAGTTTTGGACTGTTGAAATGGTTAAGGAAATTTTAAGCTTATGCACTAGCTTTTCTTGCAATATCAAAGTTCATCACTTACCTGAGAGTTGAAAGTTCCTGAGGTTCCTGAAAGTTCTGGGTGTACCTGATGTTGTTCATTTGACCTGTGGAAAAAATAAGCAATTTTAAACTTTCTTGGCTAAGGTCAAGATAGGAGCAAAGGTTATGGATTATTAAAGTACTTATCTGATGATTTGCTGGGACTTGAGTTTTGCTGGGTTTCGGTTCCGAGAATTCCTGAACTTGGTTCTATGAAATCCGGAACCCTAGGAAGAGAATGAGCTTGAAGTTACTGGGGAAAGTGAATTTTTTGTTAGCGTACAGATTAATAATATGTACTATTGCATGTTGTCACTTCAGTTTAGCCATTTGAAGTTAAAAAGTATTTTTGAAAGTAATTTAATTTTCCACAAGGTGGAAAAGAATTTGTCTTATATGATTTTTAAAGGGTGATAAAAGGTTTTAATAGAAAGAGAAGTATTTTGGGCTGTTTAAACTATTTAAATGTAACTGCTAAACAAATGTTTGCTGTGGAATAAACAAAACATATTTACCTGTTAAACAGTGGTTTATTGCTTTACTCCTGTGAATGGGGTTCCTCACACTCTGAAAATAATCAACTCCGTTAATAAAAAATATTTTATTTTAGTTATTTTATTCCTTTATTATAAAAAAAAAGGCAGTAGTGCTGGGTGGAAGTGTGCTCCGCTTCAGGGGAAATATCTTACCCCGGTGCTGTGACCAATAGCAAATTTTGTTATTGTTGTGAAGCGGAGCAGCGCTGAAACCTAGGGGGCGCTACAAAACCATGTTTCCTCAAGTCCTGCAGTCCATTTGATTCGAGAAACCTCACAATCCTCCGCTTTAGAAGTGTTTCCATTAGTTTACTCACCATTGAGGTCAGACAGACTGGTCTGTAATTTGCAACCTCCTCCTTGCTTCCTTTCTTGTGCAGAGGGACCACATCCGCCCATCTGCAGTCCTCATCTGCCCTTCTCCAGTCAACACCTCACAAGCAGCATTATTCCCATGGCCTGGCAGCATCAGGTTGGAAAGCTGTGGTTCAATGTTCCTGGGCCAGCAAAGCAAGGTCCTCCCCCTTTAGCACAAGACCCCCCCCCCCCTAGCTAAGGTCCCAACCACCTCCACCTTCCAAAAATTCCAGCCCCCCCCCTCCCCACTCAGTTGAAGCTTTCACCCCATAGAGGCTACTTTTGGAAGCATTTGTAGTCGAAAGAGGTCTTTAGACAGTATCAAGACCCAGTTGCTCCCACCCAGTCCAGCAGCTTCAGTAAAATGATGCCGGACTGGGCAGAAGTGACTGGGCCTCACTCCTGTCTGAAGCCCCCCTGGATCACCAATCTTTCTAAAGGTAGCCCCTGTGAGGGGCCTGAAATCTTGTGGTGGTAGGGATGGGCAGGATCTCAGACAGGAGGCTTGTATTGGGAAGGGATCCTGCTCTGCTGACCTGGAAGCATTGGGCTGTGGCCCTATGATCCCATGCGGTGAAATAACCTCAGCTTTTTACTGTTATCTTAGGGCCCTAACGTGACTTAAAGTCGCATTAGGTTACTTGCATAATAATGAGATGCAATACATGCATTTTTTGCATCTCATTACTGTTTAACCTGCAAACACAACTATTGCTGTGGTAATTTTGGTCAGATGGCGTTAGGACTGTTTCAGTTCCATTAAGGGCCCAATAATGTGGCTTAAGGCCCTCATGCTGCTTGATGAATTTCCCCCTCCCCCCTCCTTTGACCTTCCATTACCTCAACAACAAAGTTAGATTTTAAGCCTTTGGAGACTGGGCAATACCCAATACACCTGAATGTAACTTGCCTTGATCTCCTACTGAAAAGAAATCAGTAAAATAAAATGATTTTTTCTATTGAAAAAAAAAAAGCTTGGCTTTCTATTGACTAACTAGTACCACTATAGCCAATGAAACTGTACTGATCAGTCTTTCAATAGATACAATACTACCATGAGACCTACAGGAATAAGCAACCATAATTTATTAAACTGTTGTTATTGATGGCAGGACTCCCAAACACTGAATGTGCTCATTTGAAGTTTAAAAAGATTTACTAAATGGCTGCCTTTGATTTAGATAGGAACAATGTTTTGAAATTGTATTTCCTATACATGGCTGATAGTTTTTTGGGTTCAAAGATAAATATATTTCCTGATATATCAAGCGAATCGCAGACTAGGAGGTGTGAACTCTTGGCTTTTAAGCCAAGAATCATTGCCCTAGGTGGGACCTTCCTAGAGCGATTCCCTGGTAAGTGTTTTATTTCCTTATTACTTATTTGTTGAACCCAAGAAATTACAAGAGTTTGTGGAGTTAAAAGAACAGATGAAGAACCCTCTGCAGCAACTTCCTTTAGTTACCACTGTACCGGCTGCAATTACCGATTAACCTTCCTCCCTCAGAAAATATGAATTTGTAAGATTAACCACTTGGTGTTTTTCTTATTTTCTTTGAGATTGTTTTCCTGATCTTGGATCCCCCAATTGTGGACAATTATTTATATATATTGTTGAGAGAAAATGTTTTTTCTTTTTCCTTATATTAATTTCTGTTTTTCCTTACATTTACGTGATAAATGTGAATGTAATTAAGTAAAATGATTTAAAAAAAAAGATTTACTAAATGGCATAACTACATTAGCATACACTGACCTTCCTTAATACTTGCCACAGAAGCACATTTTATGCAATGGGGCCTATTTACTAACAATACATTTTAGCAACCCTTGTCCTTAATGCCTCAGTAGTTTACTACTACTACTTGACATTTCTAAAGCGCTACTAGGGTTACGCAGCGCTGTACAATTTAACATAGAAGGACAGTCCCTGCTCAAAGAGCTTACAATCTAAAGGACAAGTGTACAGTCAGTCAAGTAGGGGCAGTCAGAAGAAAGCTCAAAGAGAAATTGCAGATTATTTCTGGCACAAAAAAGAAGCTGCAGTTTTAGAATGCTTCTACCCAGCAAAACAGCGGGTGACTCAGAAAAAGACCAAATTAAGGAAACCTAAACAGAGAAGATGAATGAGTGGTTGAAAGTTCTAAAGAAATTCACGTAAAAGTGCCAAGATTACATTCTGAGGTCACTAGGTTTATGAGTTCCTTCTCCTGACTGTGACAGCTACATAATTAAAGGGATAATAATATGTATTTCACTAATTGAGATGATTAGCTCAAAGTATTTCCGTGACTAGGATTTTTGAAACTATTTAGTTGAGCATACTGTAACACAGAAGATGGCAAAGGGCAGATTACTAAATTTTGACTCTATTTTCTCTATGTGGATATCATCCAAACAATGGATCAAAAATTAGTTTTACATGAATACATTTTAGCACAGTGGTCAGGAAAGTCCTTTGGATTTGATTTATGTAAATTTTGAAGTCAGAAAAATTTACATCCACAAATAATTGAAAATGTTATCAAAATAATTTAAAGAAAATTACATGCCACAAGACCTGCTTATCTGTGAAAGAAATATACTAAGATACCTGAATTTTTAGACCAGACCCTGGTTGCTTTATCATTAGTGTCATTACAACATACCTAAAACTCATGTTCCATTTTTAAATCTGTAGAGTCATGGTCTGGATATCTTTACTATTTGGAATTGGATGGTGGAATTATACAAAGACTAAGCAGTAGGTAAGTAAGCATATAAAACTCAAAAGCCAATAAATAAATAAACAGATAAATATATATTATTTATAAACAGAATCAAATATATGTGTGCATATTGTCACAGGGACTTGTAGTGTAACTGGGAGTCAGTCCTTATCAGCCGTTCTAAGTCCAGCCTTCTCCTTTTGTTTTCAAAAAATCCCTGTTTGCAACCACAATTGTAGGCAAAAATTAGATCAGTAGTGACAAAACTTGAAGGCACATGCTTACATGAAAAACACTGTCCTGTCTTCTGCAGCCCCTTTCCCCTGCAATACTCTGCTCCAAGTTCCTTCAGTTTGCCCAGACAGATGAGGGTGGGACTTTCTCTTAACCTCCCACCTCCCTTTTCTTATATCCAGTTCAAGGGCTTCCCCTCCCTCATTTAGTTGTCCATTCAAGATCCTTAGGAGTCTTTTAATCAGAAACAAGAAAATATTTTTCAATGTCCCGTTTCCACAACCACAAAATACAAAAATCATTGTTCCTTAAAAAAAAATACAGCACTTGACTCTTCTTAGATTCCGCCAAGGCTGAGCAGCCACCTCCTCCCTTGCATCATTTGTTTTCTTACACTAGTCCTCCCACAGCTGCTATATCAATTTCAAAATACTCAGGCAAAACTTTCTATCCAAAACAAAAATGGAAAAGAAATGTTCAAACACTTAGCTCCATAGCTTCTTCTTGGTTATAGTTCTCTGCTCCTTTGGACTCCGCTGAACTGTTACCTTCCACCTCCATTGCTGCTGGCCTTCATCTGGCTAGAAATTTGTTAACTCAGGGCTTCTTTTACAAAGCCGCACCAGTGATTCCCATGCGGCAAATGAGAGGAAGCCCATAGGAATTGAATGGGCTTCCTCTCATTTGCCGCAACGAGAATCTGCAGCGCGGCTTTGTAAAAGAGACCCTCATAGTCCATAGGCTCTGTCTCCTCCCCTTGGGTGTATTTTGACTGTTTCGTTTGGAGAGGGCAAAAGGGTGGTGCTTGGCACATTAACATATTCATTTGCATACAGCTATCTCATACATATTCATGATTATTCTAAAGGAAAACAAACAAACAGGCTAAAACTGAATATGATGCCAGTATATGAATATGAAAGCAGCCTATCAAAATACTGAATATATATTTTTTAACTGAAATGAGCCAGCACCATGGTACATTTCTCTAGTAAAGCCCCCTCTTGCATTCACATGAATTAGCAAGGAAAGAGCACACTTTTCCCCTCCTCATTCCCTAGGCCTGACACCAACAGCCCTCCTCTTTTCTCCATTTCCAAAGATCAGCTCTTTCTCCCTTCCTCTCCCCCTATCTCTCTCCCTTCTTACCAGCACTTCCCCACTTTATTTATCTACAAAACTTATATACTGCAATATGTACCATTCTATGCAGTGTACAAACATATAAATGTTCATAAAATGCATAAAACAATAATCATCATAAACAAAACATTGCCTCTAATTTAATCTTCTAATTTAAAAATAGCCAGATACCGTTACTACCATACCTACCACTACTACTACTACTTATCATTTCTATAGCGCTACTAGACATACGCAGCGCTGTACACTTGAACATGAAGAGACAGTCCCTGCTCTACAGAGCTTACAATCTATATTACCATGCCACCTGATAGCACTTACCCCCCAGGGGTGGCTCAAGGCAGACTGCTTCCTGATGTGAGGGATGAGGTGGCACCCTCCCCCCCTCCAAGGCTTCCAAAAGAGAAGGTCCTCTGAAAACTTTGGTTAAGAAGGAGGGTGAGGAGATCCCCTTACTCTGAACACTAGTCAGGCAGTTGTCCCAAGGAAAAAAAAATAATGCAATTTATATGCCCAAGCTTTACTAAACAACAACAACAACAACAAAAGTAATCTTTATCAGCAAAAACTGTTTGAGTTAAATTATACTTGCCCTTTCGGAAACAGGAAATGAGGGCGGGACCAGAGGCAGAGCTCAGACAGATGGGAAGGCAGTCTGTAGCGCTGCTCGCCTTCAATGCTGATGCCGGACCCCGAGGTAACAATTTTTAAATTACAGCTGGCACGCAGGAACACGAGGGGCTGCCGAAGGACAGGTCCTGCTTGCACTTCGAGGGAGGGAGGCGCAGGGGCGTTGAACTCGGAGGAGAGGGGGGCGTGGAACTCGGAGGGGAGGGGAGTGGAGGGAAGGAGGGAGGGGGTGTCCTGCAACTTGAAGGGGAGGGGGGCGTCCTGCAACTTGAAGGGGAGAGGGGGCATCCTGCAGCTTGAAGGGGAGGGGGCCGTGGAACTCGAAGGGCAGGGGAAGAGGTCCTGCAACTCGAAGGGGAGGGGGGCCTAGAACTTGGAGGAGAAGGAGGGAGGGAGGGGGCTAGAACTCGGACGACAGAGGGGGACAGAGAGAGGGGGCCATGGAACTCGGAGGGGAGGGGGCTGTAACTCGGACGACAGACAGGGAGAGAGGGAAGTAGGGAGGGGGGTGTGGAACCTTGCTAGCACCCGTTTCATTCCTCTACGAAACGGGTCTCTTTTACTAGTGTTTTTATATTACTTCTTATATTATTTCTAATATTTTTAATATTATTGTTTTCACATCAGTTTTTATATGATTGCTTATATCTGTCAATTTGTGTGTTTTATTATTTTAGCCCTGCTGGGCAAAACACGGCCTGTGTCAGGCAATACTTTGGTATATGGTACTATTAATAACGTTTTTAAATATCCATTACTGATCTGCTGTTCTGTTTTCCACGTTGGAGTTTGTGGATCATTTGCCATCTTGTTTCGTGGATAAAATTAATGTGAAACTTCAAAAAGCCAGATTCTGCATGCAGCACAACACCAGAGAAACAGAAAGAGATGTATTTGTTCCTGTAATGTGCAAATATAAAGATAACAGATGTCAATTACCAAAACTGACACATTCCAATCAATAAATGGAAAATAAAATTATTTTTGCTACCTTTTTTTTTTGTCTGGTGATTTTTTTTTCTAATCAATTTGGTCCTAATTTCTGCTGCTGCTGCTGCTGCTGCTTCTTCTTTCTTCTATCCTCTTACTGTGCTGTCCAGGGCCTCCTATCCATTTGCAATTTCTTTTCTGTATTCCTATCTTCTTCATTTCCTCATTGATTTTTCACAGTCAGCTTTCTCCAATTTATTTTCTGCATCTCAAATTTCATTTCTCCTTCTCATTCTCCAGTCTTCAAGCTCCCTGTTCTTTCTAGCTTTCCATCTCTCCCCCACCCTTGTCAAACATCTCTCTTCTCTTCCCTTCTTCTCCATCCATATCAGGCATCCCTCCTGTCTTCCCTTCTCTCATGTCCAGTTATCTCTCCCTGATCTTTCCTGTCACCTTCCTCCATTTTCAGTATGTCCTCCCATCTCCCTTTCCAATAACTTCAGCATGCTCTCCTGATATTCCTTTCTACTTTCCTTCCTATCCAGCATGCATGCCCTACGATGTCCCACGTTCTTCCATTTCCAGCATGTCCCCTTGATCTTCCCTTCCACCTTCCTCTATGTTCCGTGCATCCTTCCATCTTCTTTGCCACCACGTCCAGTGTCTCCCCCTTATCTTTCCTTCTACCCGGCCTCTTCTCCAGCATCTTCTCCTGATTTCTCTTTTCTCATGGCCTCCTCTCCAGCATCTTCTGCCTATCTCTCCATCCATCCATCCACTTCCTCTCTAGCGTCTTCCCCAATCTTTCCTTCTATCAGTCTCCTCTCCAGCATCTTCCCCTAATCTCTCCTTCCACACACTTACTCTCCAGAGTCTTCCTCCAATCTCTCCTATTACATGCCCTCCTCTCCACAGTGTGGTAGAAACAAAACTTGTAGCACAAGGCCTGGGAACTCCAGCACATGCTCAGCTTCTTTCGGTCCCATCCATTCTGATGTAACTTCTGAATTCAGAGATGGTAGTATCAGCAAACCACTCAGGAGGTGCATGAGTCCCAAGGCCCATGCTGCCGTTTTCTTTATGCCACTGCTATCCTGTTTCAGTAGAGTGCGGGATGGGAAAGGAAAGGAGGTGTTAGCTGCTTGCATCCCAGATACCGGGGAGGGGGTGGGGTAAGGTGGAACCTGATGGCAGCTGTGAAGGGGCAATCCCGTGCAGCAAGCTTTAGACGCCTCTACACTTGAGCACTCTGAGCCCATGTCTCACTGGCCCCTTAAGCTGGCCCTGGTTTCCCTATTCTTTTCCCCCATGTTCAGCATATCCCCTCTCCCAACCCAAGAAGACATGCTACTTTTCTTCTCCCTCCACTTCTCCATGTGTTCCTGCATCTCCTCCTCCCTCTCCCTCTCTCTCTCTTCTTTCCCCATCCAGCATTGGCCCTTATCCACCCCTATCCACCTCCTCTCCTCAAAACTGCCCTTTGTCTCCCTATTCTCTTCTTCCCAGTGTCCAGCATATCCCCTCTCCCAACCCAAAACGGTGTTCCATCTTTCTTCTCCCTCCCTTGCCCTACATATTCCAGCATCCCCTCCCCCCTCTCCTTCCTTGTCCAGCTTTGTCCATTTTTGCCCTCCGCCCAATCCACTCTCTTCCCTCAATCCTGTTCTCATCCTGTGGCTGGATGGAATGCCTTACTCTCCCTCCCCTGCCCTTCACAGTCCAGTATCGTGCATTTTTTTTTTCTCTCTCTCTCTCTTTCCTCTTTCCGCATTGTACTTTGTCCCTTCTGGCCCCGTCCTGCATCCGCTTCCTCCCCTCAAACCTGTCCTAGTCCTGCGACTCCTTCCCAGTAGAGCCACTTTGAGCAAGAACTAGAAACGGTAGAGCCTTGTGCTGTAGTGCTTCTAGACTGGTTCACTGGAACTGCCCCCAAGGAAGTGTGTCCAAGAGGGTAGGGCAGCCTGGGAGATCACTGCTTAAAGTACTGGTTTTAGTTCCTGCTCATCATGGCTGCACTGAGAAGGAGCCGCAGGACTAGGACAGGTTTGAGGGGAGGGAGCAGATGCAAAGTGGGGGGAGGGGCAAGAAGTGACAAAGCAGAACAAGAAAGGAGGAGAGAGAGAGATACTGGAACACTTTGGGAGGGAGAGTAAGGCACTCAGTCCAGCAGTGTTTGGGGGGGGGGGGTGTAATAACCCCTCATCCCCAAACTAAGCCCATGCTCCTCCCCTTCCTGCCTGGAGTCCCTCCCTTCTATTTCCACACATCTGTTGGGTCAGGAAGCAGAACTTGCTTTCAGAGGTCCCTCCTTCCTATGAGGGGCATCTCTAGGCTTGTGGTTGCTGGCTACTCCTCTTTTCATGGTTCGTGTGTTAACCCTAGGGGTCTTGTCAGGGATGTTATCCTGGAATCCCTTACAACATCTATATATATATATATATAGAGAGAGAGAGAGAGAGAGAGACATGTATACACTGTGTTTAAAAAAAAAAACTATACAAAACTTGTTTTCTGTATAACTCTGTCAAAAGTTGACCAGTATCAATAATATTTTGGACATATCATCCTGAATAAATTTGCAATAAGCCTACATTTGCACCGGCCACCTCACTTCACTTCCTAGTTCTTTAACTGTTGCAATGTTTTCTTCAGTGCAAACTGATCGGGCCCTGCTGATTCTTGACTGGTGTGAGTTGAGCCTGTCTCTTACAATTCTTCAAAACATGTTCTACACTTACCCTCTTCCACATCTTTTCTGGAAACTCTTACACCAGTCTATGACAACCATAACCTTTCTCCAGATACAAATTTTTAATAAGCACCAGGCCCTCCTGATGGAAAACCATGGTAACTGTTTATGTTTAAAGCAAAATGTTGTCTGCATGTATCATGACAATAATCACTAGGTGGTGATGACGTCATTTAGGTGAGGTAGCCAGCATGAGTATAGGTTTATTGCAAATTGTTTCAGAATGATATTGAAATTGGTCAAGTTTTACAGAGTTATGCAGAAAACAAGACTTGTATACATTTTTTGAAACACACAAAAACAATAAATCAATAAATAGCTCAAACTGCATGTAATGAATCATGTTTTGGCACATTGCCTGCATCAGAGGTTAATATTCATAAGTGCAAGCACTGGTAATTCAGATAAAGCATATACAGGGCTGGATACAATAAGATCAAGGCTAATGTCAAGCCAGGTACAGCATAACACAGTATTCCACCTACAGAAAAGACAAAAAGAGCCTGACATACTGATTGCTAGTCACTATATAGTTAATGTATTGCAGTGTTTTTCTCCTTTTGTGTTTCATTGGGTGGCGGAAGCCACGTACAGCAAGGTTATGTTATGATGTTATTTGAAACTGGAGGAAAATGTTGGAAAAGGAAGCTGACTTAGACACATAGGCGGGTCAATGCACAAACGGGCGGCAGCCAGGAACAGCTAGAAAAAGGTGTCTTGGGAGGGATGGGGCTGGAGATTTGGAAGGTCTTGCAGGTAGGGAAAGGGGCGGTAATAAAGGGCAGAGGGGAAAGGGTAGATGCAGGTAACAAGAGGGGAAGTCCAAAAGGCAGGAAAAGGGGTGGCCCACTGGAGGCAGGAAGACGGGCATTTGCAAAGGTGCAGCCACCATTTTGCCTGCTGTTCCAATGGCTCAGGATATCATCTGCATAAGAAATGACTGTAATCTCTAAGTCCAGACAAAAGGAACCCAGCACACCTCATGAGGGGCAGCGAATCAGCCTGGGGAGTTGTTGGTGAATGACTTTGTGCTGCATTGCATTTGTGGGTCAAAAGTAGAGAATAGCATGGCCTGGAGGTATGGGAATGGCTGGGGGGTTGGCTGGGCAGACCTGTGCTAGAAGCTGGTTTGCTAAAGGAGCAATGCTGAGCTCCAATAGCTCAGGATGTTTTCCTCGGCTCCAGATTTTGTTTATGTCATCCACTTCCATTCCCCCAAATACTGCTCTACCTGTCCTTCCCGGCTTCCTTCCATATGCTTCCTCCTGCATGACCTTGGGTGGACAAAGAGTCTGCCTGGGGAGTTGTAGGTGAGAAACTTTGCACTGCTTTGCATTTGCAGGGCAGAAATAGAGGATGGCATGGCTGGGAGGTTCTGGAATGACTGGGGGGGGGGGGGGGTTGGCTAGGAGCGGGCTGATCTGTGCCAGTGGCAGGTTTGTTTTCTTTTTGTGCACGCAGTTTAAAGCAACAGCGCCTATGGGGGGATGTGCTGCCTCACTGCCAAGTTGCCTCACTATGGGATGTGTTTGTGTGTGCACTTCCTTTGGCAGAGTTGTCTTGGCTGTGCCACGTAGATCTTATGGCCGGACTTCTACCTTTATGGCAATGAGCACAGAAGAACTATACAGGGGAGCGACTTCTGTGGGTACCGGGTGAGTGCTGTTGCAGGAGCATAAGGGGCGATCTGCAGGAGTGGCAGTGCGGGAGCATGTGCCAGCAAGTACATTGAGTAAAGTCTGTGTTCCGTGAATTCGTCTGGTACTAGGAGAGTACCTGATTGTTGGACATAGGGGCCAGTGCGATTTGGGAAAGGGAGGTCATTCTAATGCTGCAGCGGTGTTGTCTAGCTTTGCTCCTGCTATTGTTCGCAACCTCTAAAGCATTCCCATGTAGATCTGGTCTACGGTGGGAACCTTGTATCATAAAGATGGAAGTTGTGGCACGCGTGAACTACAGTGTGCATCATCATCTGGGTAGGTCTGGTGCTAAGAAAGGATAGTGCATAATAATGGACATCCATATTGATGAGGGTTATTGTCTTACTTGGGGCCATCTTAGGGAGGCCTATGGTGTTATATAGACCAATTTGATTTTCCATCAGGAGGCCATATTGGGAAGGTCTAATGTGACCACATGAAAGCGGCCATGTTGTGCATCTCTCTGTCAGCCATTTTGGGGAGGCCTTATTTTGTTGCTATTGCACCCTATTAGCTCCTAATAAAAGTATAGTGAAACCAGCAATTTGGTTGAGGTTATCATGCACATGAGGGACTTTCTCCGAATGGAGGACATATTAATTAACAATTTGATAACTACCAATTCATTCATTACAAAAAAAAATGTACAAAAGAAACAAAGACCTTATTGTTTCTAATTCTACATGAGTTAGATACCTGATGGTTTGAGATAGCTTCAGGAAATGACATATTTTAAAATACCTATTGATGGTATATGATTTTAATTTATGTTTTTTCCTTAGGGTTGTATTATAAAATCACATATTCAGGGTAGCGGTTTATGCTTTTAAGTAATGGGTTTTCTTTATGCACACGGGTGGCCTGGAAAACCTGATACCTTCGGGTGGACAGAAAAGGCATGGGCAATACGGATTATATTACCATTACTTGCAGGTGTCAGTGTTGGAGAGGTTTATGCCTTACCGTTGGTAGATTGCTGGTAAAACTTTATGCCATTGGGTGGGCAAGCAAGGCCTAGGCAATACTGACTAGATGTCACGTCTGTGGCCGTGACCACCCTCAGACTTACCTTATTTCTGGGGGTCAGCTTCTAAGCTGGCTTCTGCCTATCCTTTCTGGAGTAGTTTTCCTTCTGTGTGCTGGCTGCTTCCAGCATGGCTCTAATTACTGCACTCTACTGCACCTGGGGGTGCTGCCTGAGTTAGCTCTACCTCTGTCTCCAGCCTGGCTCTGTTTGCTCCTCTGTGCTGCACCTAGG
This sequence comes from Microcaecilia unicolor, assembly GCF_901765095.1. Classification (NCBI taxonomy): domain Eukaryota; kingdom Metazoa; phylum Chordata; class Amphibia; order Gymnophiona; family Siphonopidae; genus Microcaecilia; species Microcaecilia unicolor. Next base: position 258,331,067 of record NC_044031.1, on the reverse strand, counting down.
TATTCTCTTTATGTTCTGTGTGTGCTCTGCCTGCTCCTTGGTTTGTGCTCCTCTCACCCGCTGGTGGCCAGAGCCAGTGGCTGCCATAGTTTGTCTTGCTGTTCCTACCCGTTCCAGACTTTAGCCCAGTCCGGTCCGGTTCTTCCAGGCTGCCGGACTTGTCTCTCTTGTTTGTGCCTGGACAGCCTCTGTAGTTGCTTACTGATGGCTGCAGCTGCTCCTCAGGTGTTGAAGGGCTTTATTAATCACTTAGAGACTGCAGCCTTTGCCTTTGCATCGTCTAAGGTCCCTGGTATGTTAGAGTGCTCTGTGCACTGCTACCTTGTCCAGTTCAGTGTGAGTTTCTAGCTTGTTACTAGTAGCTTGGGTATAGCTTTTCTTCTTAGCTTGTGTACAGCTTTACTAGTTCTCCTGTGTGGTGTGGTGTGTTGTGTTGTGTGAGTTCCTAGCGTGTGACTAGTTAGCTTGGGCATCGCTTTGCTTGTTAGCTTGTGTACAGCTTTACTAGTTTTCTTGTGTTTAACTTTCTGGTTTTCCCGTGTGTGTTTTCCTTTGCTTCTGGAGCTTCAGCCCTAGTCCTGTCCGCTGCCAGTACTCCTTGCTACTGGAGCTCCCAGCCATAGTCTTGCTAGTAGACCTGACCATTGCCTGAATCTGACTACTCTCTGCCTGCTATCTGACCTGACTGCTGCCTGTACCCAGATATTCTCTGCTTGCTGCTTGACCTGACTATTGCCTCAATCTGACACTCTCTGCCTGCTGTCTGACCTGACTGCTGCCTGTACCCAGATATTCTCTGCTTGCTGCTTGACCTGACCATTGCCTCAATCTGACTACTCTCTGCCTGCTGCCTGACCCAACTTCTGCCTGAACCCCGATACTTGCTGCCTGACCCGACTACTGCCTGAACCCGGATATTCTCTGCCTGTGGCCAGACCTGACTATTGCCGGAACCTGGACATTCCCTGCATGTCTGCCTTGCTTTTGCCTAGGTGCCTGGGGGCATTTCTGTATCCTGATTCCAGTTGTTCCTGCTTACTAGTTTCAGTTCCGGTTTTCCTGTAAGTCCTGCTGGCTGTCCGAACCTGAGGGCTCAACCCTCAGGGAATGGTGGCTAAGCGTAGGTGAAGCCTAGGTCCAGTGTGTTCCTGTCCAGTGGGTTCCGGTCCCATGTGTTCCAGTTCAGTGGGCTCCACTCCAGTGTGTACCAGTCCAGTGGGTTCCAGTCCAGTGCGCACTCGTCCGGTGCGTTCCAGTCCTGTGTATTCCAGTGCAGAACTCCAGTCCAGGGTTCCAGTCCAGCCTTGCCTCATCTCTGCTTTGAAGGTGACCTTGCCTGCCACTGCCGCTCCACGGTAGTGGTCCAAGGGCTCACAAATCCAGTGCTTCCCGGGAAGAAGCCTGACACTAGATTAGCATTACTTATATGTGGTGGTGCTGGAGAGATTAATGTCATCATGTTTCGTTCGCACAAAAGGGATTTCCATTCTACAGAACAACTGCTTTTCATCAGTAGATTTATGAAAGGATACAGTGTGAAGTTTTCACGGCATTCCTTTTAGGCAAAGATGCAAGGGAGCTTGAGAACCCTTATTTTCATGAAATTGTTTCTTAAACTTGAACTGGGACAAATTTCTCCATTAGGTTATTTGCATGCACAATTAGTTACAATTACAAGTTATCAAATTTTGACACAACACTTAACCTCCAAGAAGGAGAGCATCACCCTGGTGAAGTAGGAAGTACTCCTATAGCCAGGACCTGCCCACCAGGGGATGTACTATCCTCTTACACCGAGGATATGTCTCCAAGTGCTGCCCGGGAGGGAAAGGTTAGGTCAGCTGTTGTAGTTGGTGATTCGATCATTAGGCATATAGATAGCTGGGTGGCTGGTGGACGTGAGGATCGCCTGGTGACTTGCCTGCCTGGTGCGAAGGTGGCGGACCTCACGCGTCACCTAGATAGGATTTTAGATAGTGCTGGGGAGGAGTTGGCTGTCTTGATACATGTGGGTACCAATGACATAGGAAAATGTAGGAGAGAGGTTCTGGAAGCCAAATTTAAGCTCTTAGGTAGAAAGCTCAAATCCAAATCCTCTAGGGTAGCATTTTCTTAAATGCTACCTGTTCCATGCACAGGGCCCAAGAGACAGGCAGAGCCCCAGAGTCTCAATGCATGGATGAGACGATGGTGCAGGGAGGAGGGTTTTAGATTTGTTAGGAACTGGGCAACATTCTGTGGAAGGGGGAGCCTATTCCGAAAGGATGGGCTCCATCTTAACCAGGGCGGGACCAGCCTGGCTACTGGCATCGGCATTTAAAAAGGAGATAGAGCAGCTTTTAAACTAGAAATTGGGGGAAGGCCGACAGTCGCTCAAAAGCGCATGGTTCGGGATAAGGTATCTTTCAAAGATATCACCAAAACAGGGAAGACAGGGTATCCTGATAGTGAGGTTGCAAAAAAGACCGTAGTAGATCAGATGTCCCTAAATAAAAATAAAAATCAGACAAAAGATTGCAAATTAGTACTGTCAAGTACTAAGCATGATGTAAATAGGAGCAACAAACACAGTTTGAAATGTCTATATGCGAATGCCAGGAGCCTAAGAAATAAGATGGGAGAGTTAGAATATATTGCACTAACTGAAAAATTAGATATAATAGGCATCTGTGAGACCTGGTGGAAGGAAGATAACCAGTGGGACACTGTTATACCGGGGTACAAATTATATCGTAGTGATAGGGTGGATCAAATTGGTGGAGGAGTAGCATTGCATATTAACGAGAGCCTTGAATCAAATAGATTGAAAATTCTGCAGGAAACAAAACACTTCTTGGAATCACTGTGGATTGAAATTCCATGTGTAAAGGGGAAAAGGATAATGATAGGAGTGTACTACCATCCGCCTGGCCAGGATGAACAGACGGATGCAGAAATGTTAAAGGAAATTAAGGACGCAAACAAACTGGGCAACGCAATAATAATGGGTGATTTCAATTACCCTGATATTGACTGGGCAAATGTAACATCGGGACACGCTAGGGAGGTAAAATTCCTTGATGAAATCAAGGACAGCTTTATGGAACAGCTGGTACAGGAACCGACAAGAGAAGGAAAAATTCTAGACCTAGTCCTTAGTAGAGCATATGATCTGGTGTGGGAGGTAATGGTGCTGGGGCCGCTTGATAACAGTGATCATAATATGATCGGATTTGATATTAGCTTTGAAGTAAGTACACACAGGAAATCAAATACGATAGCGTTTAACTTTTAAAAAAGGAGACTATGATAAAATGAGAACGGTGAAAAGAAAACTTAAAGGAGCGAGTGCGAGGGTCAAAAATTTACATCAGGCCTGGAATTATGTACTTATGATGCTGTTCAACAACACCATCCTGGAAGCCCAGGCCAAATATATTCCGCGTATTAAAAAAGGAGGACGGAAGACCAAACGACAGCCAGCGTGGTTAAATAGTGAGGTGAAGGAAGCTATTAGAGCTAAAAGAAAATCCTTCAGAAAATGGAAGAAGGAACCGACTGAAAATAATAAGAAACGGCAAAAGGAATGTCAAGTCAAATGCAAAGCGCTGATAAGGAAAGCTAAGAGGGACTTCGAAAAAAAGATTGCGTTGGAGGCAAAAACACATAGTAAAAAATTTTTAAGTATATTAAAAGCAGGAAGTCGGCAAAAGAATCGGTTGGACCGCTAGATGACCGAGAAGTAAAAGGGGCGATCAGGGAAGACAAAGCTGTAGTGGAGAGATTAAATGAATTCTTTGCTTCGGTCTTCACTGAGGAAGATTTGGGTGGGATACCGGTGCTGGAAATGGTATTCGAAGCTGACGACTCGGAGAAACTTAATGAATTCTCTATAAACCTGGAGGATGTAATGGGGCAGTTCTACAAACTGAAGAGTAGCAAATCTCCTGGACCGGATGGTATTCATCCCAGAGTACTGATAGAACTGAAAAATGAGCTTGTGGTACCGGAAGATTGGAGGCCAATGTAACGCCAATTTTTAAAAAAGGTTCCAGAGGAGATCCGGGAAATTATAGACTGGTGAGTCTGACGTTGGTGCCAGGCAAAATGGTAGAGACTATTATTAAGAACAAAATTACAGAGCATATTCAAAAGCATGGATTAATGAGACAAAGTCAACATGAATTTTGTGAAGGGAAATCTTGCCTCACCAATCTACTACATTTCTTTGAAGGGGTGAACAAACATGGATAAAGGGGAGCCGGTTGATACTGTGTATCTGGATTTTCAGAAGGCGTTTGACAAAGTAGCTCATGAAAAACTCCAGAGGAAATTGGAGAGTCATGGGATAGGAGGTAGTGTTCTATTGTGGATTAAAAATTGGTTAAAAGATAGAAAACAGAGAGTAGGGTTAAATGGTCAGTATTCTCAATGGAGAAGGGTAGTTAGTGGGGTTCCCCAGGGGTCTGTGCTGGGACCACTGCTTTTTAACATATTTATAAATGACCTAGAGATGGGAGTAACTAGTGAGGTAATTAAATTTGCTGATGACACAAAGTTATTCAAAGTCATTAAATTGCGGGAGAATTGTGAAAAATTACAAGCGGATCTTACGAGACTGGGAGACTGGGCGTCTAAATGGCAGATGACATTTAATGTGAGCAAGTGCAAAGTGATGCATATGGGAAAGAGAAACCCGAATTATAGCTAAGTCATGCAAGGTTCCACGTTAGGAATTACGGACCAAGAAAGAGATTTAGGTGTCGTCGTTGATGATACGTTGAAACCTTCTGCTCAGTGTGCTGCTGCATCTAAGAAAGCAAATAGAATGTTAGGTATTATTAGGAAAGGAATGGAAAACAAAAATGAGGATGTTATAATGCCTTTGTATCACTCCATGGTGCGACCACACCTCGAATATTGTCTTCAATTCTGGTCGCCACATCTCAAAAAAGATATAGTGGAATTAGAAAAGGTGCAGAGAAGGGCGATGAAAATGACAAAGGGGATGGGACAACTTCCCTATGAGGAAAGGCTAAAGCGGCTAGGGCTCTTCAGCTTGGAGAAAAGGCGGCTGAGGGGAGATATGATAGAGGTCTATAAAATAATGAGTAGAGTGGAACGGGTAGATGTGAAGCGTCTGTTCACACTTTCCAAAAATACTAGGACTAGGGGCATGCGATGAAGCTACAATGTAGTAGATTTAAAACGAATTGGAGAAAATTTTTCTTCACTCAACATGTAATTAAAGGAAATCCACTATTTCTGGGGTAAGCAGTATAAAATGTTTTGTACTTTTTCGGGATCTTGCCAGGTATTTGTGACCTGGATTGGCCACTGTTGGAAACAGGATGCTGGGCTTGATGGACCTTTGGTCTTTCCCAGTATGGCAATACTTATGTACTTATCTATTCTTACTGTACACCACCTTGAGTGAATTCCTTCAAAAAGGCGGTAAATAAATCCTAATAAATAAATAAAGTGGTCTGTTATAAAATTATCCTCCACATGTAATAGAGCTGTCAAAGCTCCCTAGCACTGAACAAGTGGCATGGTGCTTCCTTAAATTTACAGAAATCTGTATTTAATGATTTAAAGAGTGTATGTTTTCTGTTTATGATTAGGACTTCTCTTCATTAAATTCAATGATGATACATTCATGAAGCACTGTACTTTTCCTAGCCATTGACGACAAGGTTTATTCTTTAGTAACTATCTTGTCTCATGTGTGAGTGCTGGGTTTTTCCTGAATGAGGAGTCATTTTACTAAGCTGCGGAAAAGGGAGCCCTGTGGTAGTGGCAGGGGCCATTTTTCCCTCACGCCAGTGTCCTTTTTACTACAGCCAGTAAAATGCCTCTCCCCCCAAAATGGCCATGTGGTAAAATAAAATTCACTGCATGGCCATGTGGCAGGGAGCACTTACTGCCACCCATTGAGGTGGCGGTAAGGGCTCCCATGGTAACCCAGCAATAACTGAACAGCACGCGATAATGCCCGATTACCACCGGGTTAGCACCGCACTAGGGAAAAAATTTCCTGGAATGCTAGAAATGGCATATGCTCCAGCCGGAACTAACGCTGGCAGTCGCATTGGGCCAGCGGTAGTTCCATTTCAACATGCAATATGCCCGTGTTGGGTTGTAAAAGACCTCCCTGAATCCTATAGATCCAGGGCAAATTTGCGATTCAGATAGGAGGCAAATAGCAACCTGATCCCTAGTACTGCAAGACCACCAGTAGAGGCCACAGGTGTCATTTTGAACCCAATGCCAGCAGGAGCAGGAGCAACTGTGGAACATTCCTATCCTGCGACTTACAGTCAACAATAGCTTCAGTTAGGCTTAGAAGGCCTACAAATGGGTGGGAAGTCTTGGAAGATAGCACTGAAGCTAACTGTGGGTGGGGGTGGAGCTTTAACCTTTTACATGTAATCTGTCTTTAGTACAATGAGGGGGTCTAGGGGATGAGTATATCTAGGACGACCTTTGCTGGAGGAAGGGAGGAGGAAAGAGGGGGGAGGAAAGAGGGGGGACCTTAGACCATGTGTCTTCAGTGGTATTGAATCCACTAACAAAGTTTTAAAAAGCAAGCTGACCACCCTGACTGAATGTTGATCTTATGAATATTTTTAAAAAAGTTTACCACGTAAATCAATGTTCTTGCAAATCATCAAAGCAGTGCCTGAAACACATCTCCTGAGTTCTTTTTAGCTCCAAAAATAACTACACTTTTCTGACTTGCTCCAAAATGCTTCAGAACACAATTTAGACACTCTTCTCAAGTGCCTTTTCACTGAATACCGCCTCTGATGCTAAATTATACAGAAAGATATAGCACCAGACAAATCTGCCTTAGTGGCTGTTTTTTTTTTTTTTTTTACTTCTTTGATACTGGAGCCTTATATGCATAATCAATATGTTGTATACTACGGCTATTCACGTAACAATTGGACCTACATTTCTATCTGAGAAAAAGAAAAGGGAAAAACAGGAAATTAAAAGATTACACAGAGACAGACCAGCACTACCAAAATCTCATGCATGAAGCTTGCAGGGACTTGTCTCGGCTAATTTCAGATGCAATGTTCAGGTTATCATTTTTCTTATCTGCAGGTTGCTAAAGGAGCTTAAATGTCCATGTCAAAATAGCAAGCTTTAAAAATGTGTATTTAAAGGGAAATTGTTTAAAGGGGGCCTAAATTTAGGTGCTAATTACACACACTCATTTATAGAATAGGTGCACATATGCACATGAATGACATCACATATTGGCAATTCTGTATGTGCTTAGCACTGTTCTATTTAACTGGTGCACCAATTGCATAGAGTGAATTCTATAAATCATGCCCAAAAAATCAGCACCGATAATACCCGCTTAAGCGCTATTCTATAAGCCACGCCTAAAGTCCTGGGGGTTGCATGTAAATTTAGGCACTCCATTTGCACCAATGAAAATGTGGTGCAAATGCCCTGCCTAAATTTATACGCAGAACTCCTTTATTCTATAATTGTACGCATAACCAAAAAGCACACCCACAACTGACCCCTCCCCCCATTCCTGCACCTCCTTTTTCAGGATATGAGTAAAATTTAGGTGCAGATCGCGAGCCTAAATTTACAGGCATACATCTTGATTGCTTGTTAAAAAGCCAATTATTGGTACTAATTGGCTCATTATTCAAATTGGAATCACACCCAAATTTCCACCCACAATCTTTGGCGATTTTTATAGAATTAGGGGGATGGTGCGTAACAGGAAATGGGCTATACTAGTGGGTGGAATATGGACATGTCATGGGCATGTCGCTTGGCAATGTATACACCTCAAAGGATAGTATCGGATGCATTGCAAGGAACACTAGGTCAATGGCAGGCATAAGCTGACATACCTAGCACTTAGGTATGTCAGCTTATGCCTGCCATTGACCTAGCACAAGCTGTCACACCTAATTTTTGGCACACGGAAGTGGTTTATACTACTATACTATGGCCTCTATGCTCAAAACTTCGGCACTGTACAGAACAGCACTGGAAAAATAGCTCAATGCTAGTGGAATGCAGATATAGGTGTGCTGTTAGCACTGAGCATTAGGGAGTTAAAGGGGAGGACTGTGTCTGCCATATGTGTTCTAGAGTTGTACATGAAGCAGAGCTCTTATACGAATTTTTTTAATTTTTTGTTACATTTGTACCCCGCGCTTTCCCACTCATGGCAGGCTCAATTCGGCTTACATGGGGCAATGGAGGGTTAAGTGACTTGCCCAGAGTCACAAGGAGCTGCCTGTGCCTGAAGTGGGAATCGAACTCAGTTCCTCAGTTCCCCAGGACCAGAGTCCATCACCCTAACCACTAGCCACTCCTCTACTCTTCTCCACCTATGCTGAGGAATGGAAATGAATTCATGGTCTTTACAGATTTTACACTGGTGAATGGAGTGAACAAGATCCCTGGAGCAGTCACTGGTGATCCCCCGACTCATTTGGGCCATTTGTAGATATTCTCTAAGCCTCATGGTGGAGGTTTGATTTGGGGGATAGAGATGGAAGTGGAAAGGGGAATACCTCAATGCATGCCAATCTCTCCCCTTCTGGACATGTGCACTTGCGATCCTGTGCCCCCCCCCCCCCCGAGCTGGATCTCCATGAGAAATTTCTTTTCAGCCACCCTATCACCTGCTCCAAGTTTGTGTTAGGTTTTCAGCAGCAAGGGTACCCTTGTTTAATGCACTGTCCTCTCAGCATGGGAGGGGGGGAGTTGGTGTTGAATAGGAAATAACCTCGTTTGAATACATTTGCATGCTATTTGCACTGTTCTTTGGTGAGTTTGCTGTTTTCTGCAGTAGGGGCCTTTGAGTATTGTGTGCTAGTAAATGCGGGCACTAGTCCAGCACTACTGGCCTCGAGTGCATATAAAAGGTTAGGTGCACATTAACCTCATTATAGAATTGGTGCTAAGCTCGCTTCTTTGTCGCACCTGCTGCCTAAGAGAATAAAGTTGCAATTAACCACAAAACTCAATCTTTGTCATTTTTTATTATTCCTGAAATAAAAACTGCATATTGTGATACTGAGGTGTTGGGGCATAAGGTGTTGAGGGGACAGCCCTACAAGAAACCATCTAAGAGTCAGGAATAAAACCTCACATTTATTTATTTTTATTTATTTATTTGTAACATTTATACCCTGCTTTTCCCACTCGATAGCAGGTTCAGTGCGGCTTACAATGTAGTTTACAGAGTATCACAGAGATAACACGATTGTATAGAGTAGTACAAGAGGAAGAGATGTGGGGTAAGGATTGAGGTATAGGTAAAGTTGGTGGTGTGGATTAGGTTTGTAAATTATGTTGGGTCATTTGGGTAGGCTTGTTTGAAGAGGTAAGTTTTCAGCAGCTTTCTGAAGGGTAGGTGTTCTTTTGTTGTTCGGATATATCTTGGTATGGCGTTCCAGAGTTAGCTGCCTATGACGGAGAAGTTGGATGCATAATAGGTTTTGTATTTGAGACCTTTGCAATTGGGAAGGTGAAGGTTGAGATATGTTCGAGAAGATTTGGACCCGTTTCTGGTTGGAAGGTTGATCAGATTGGTCATATAACTTGGAGATTCTCCGTGGAGAATTTTGTGGATCACTGTATGAACTTTGGAGTTTATTCGTTCTTTGATAGGGAGCCAGTGGAGCTTTTCACGGAGTGGTGTTGCGCTTTCAAATTGTGATTTACCAAAAATGAGTCTGGCTGCTGTGTTTTGGGCGGTTTGGAGTTTTTTCAGGATTTGAGCTTTGCAGCCGATGAATATGCTGTTGCAGTAATCAGCGTGGGTGAGTACTGTGGATTGTACCAGATTGTGGAAAGTTTTGGGGGGGGGAGGAATGGTTTTACTCGTTTCAGTACCCACATCATATTGAACATCTTCTTCGTCATGGCTACTGCATGAGTTTCTAGAGTTAGGTGGTTGTCTAACGTTACTCCTAGAATTTTTAGATTGTCGGATTTAGGGATTGTAACGTCGGGGGTGATCAGGGTGGTTGGGAGTAGATTGGAGTGTTGTGATGAGAGGATTAAGCATTGAGTTTTTTCTTTGTTCAGTTTCATCTTGAAAGCGTTAGCCCAGGAGGCTAGGATGTTCATGCCAGTGATTATTTTCTCAGAGATTTCTGCAAGGTTGGATTGGAAAGGGATGAATATGGTGACGTCATCTGCATAGATGAATGGGTTTAGACCAGATTTGGATAGGGATTTAGCCAGAGGAATCATCATAAGATTGAAGAGGCTCAGGGATAGGGGCGATCCTTGGGGGACTCCGCATTTTGAAGACCACGCAGACGATATTGATGAGGTTGATTTGACTTGATAAGATCTGGTGGTGATGAAACTTTTTATCCACTTAATGATGTTACTGCCGATCCCTAGTTTATCCAGAAGTTTTGTAAGAATATCGTGGTCTACCATGTCAAATGCGCTGGATAGGTCGAACTGTAAAAGAAGTATTTTATTGCCATTTGAAATTTCTTGTTTGAACTTGGATATTAGGGTGAGTAATACTGTTTCTGTGCTGTGTGCAGGTCGGAAATCCGATTGTGACTCATGTAGTATGGAGAACTTTTGTATGACTTCGTTGAGTTGGTAGGTCACTCTATTTTCCATTAGCTTGGTTAGAAGAGGGATGGAGGTCACAGGTCGATAGTGATATCTCTCGCTGGTTTCTTGGGGTTTTTTGGTATTGGTGTGAGTAGAATATTGCCTTGTTCGGAGGGGAAGGAGCCTTGTTGAAGTAGGAAGTTTTAGGTGAATGGTGAGGTCCGTAATGAATCGTGCTGGGGCATTTTTCATTAGGTAATTGGGGCATGGATCCAGGTGGCAGTGAGATTGGAGAGTTTGGATAATGCTGTGGAGATTTCCTTAGTGCTGAGGGGGGTGAAATTTGTCCAGTAGCGGTGTGCCGGGATCTCTTCTGAGTCGGGGTCTAGTTCGTCGAAGAAAATCTCTATGTTGGTGTCGTCATGTGGAATTGTGTTGCACAAATTAATGATTTTATCGTTGAGGTATTTGGCCATCTGGTCAGCGGATGGACAGTTTTAGGGTGAGGAGTGAGGAGTGCAGAGCAATGTTTCTTCCCAACCAGGAAGCAAATGTCAGAGGCTTTGAAGGGGGATTGGAGATTAGGAGATGCATCTAAGGATAGGAGGAAAAATCCCCAAAGGACTTGCAAGAAACAAAGGGAGGCTATATTTCTGTTTACTCTGGGAAGGGGGTGGTATCACAAGAGATAGGACCCTATAATGGCAGAGGGCAGTACTCCCTTGTTTAACCCAGAAGTTGGCACTACCTCTGTCCATGTAAACCAGGGGTGACCAACCTCGGTCCTTGAGGGATGCAATTGTGGAAAGTATATAAGAGAAGATAAAATACATTGTCTAACATAGGACCAGTAAAACTGGACTTTTTTTTATTAGAACTGCATAATATATCTGATTTCAATAAGGAGGGAAGACTGGGAGAGAAGGCTCTCTCCTTCCAAGTCTCCCTGAATTATGGCCATCCAAATGCTTTTATTTATACCCTTAAACACATATAAGGTAATTGATTCATTTATACAGAATTCCATAGCGTCAGCAAAACATCTATTTTAGAAGGCTGAATTTAATCTAAGCAAATATGCTAGAGATCTAAAGTATAAAGGCATAGTACAATGGGAAAACCTATTGCATAGTATTTCTCAATTACTTTTAATAATACTTTTAATAATAGACTAACATTTATTACCTGTTTTCTACAGAATATGCTTAACCTCTCTATCACAAATACTGGTCAGTTCAGACCTTCTTTTAACCTGTCTTATCAAATGGCCTTTCTTCGTCAATATAGATAAAGAGGTCTGTTATAAACATCTCTATTTGTGCTTAGTTAGCCTTCCCCTAGGTCTATTAAGACGACATTTGTAAATAACTCACTTAAGACAATTTCTTGCATTTCTTTTAAAGGCTAAAATTTAATTTTCTTTCTCAGTTCCACAATTCCCTCCTCTTACTACTACTACTACTATTTAGCATTTATATAGCGCTACAAGGCGTACGCAGCGCTGCACAAACATAGAAGAAAGACAGTCCCTGCTCAAAGAGCTTAGCGATCTCTATAAAGAGTGCTCTGGGTCAAGTCAGGTTTCAAGAATTTCCTCAATGAATATGCATGAGATGTATTTATTTATTTATTTATAATTATGCTGTTTGGATTTTGTTATTAGATACTGATGCCCCTGATGCTGCCATTTAATACTGGTGAAACATGGCTATGTCGGTCATTTTATGTTGAATTTCTGGGAGCTTTTAATCTATTAATAAAAACTGAGTTTTTAATAAGGTGTGCCTTGTTCTTTTATCTTCCATATTAGATTTGGCAGACCACCTGCCTTGCTGTTTTTTTAGATCTATTTGCCTACATTCCCTCCATTTTATGCCAATAAATCTCATGTATATTCATTGTGGAAATCCTGAAAACCCTACCTGGCAAGAGCCAAGGTTGGAAACTCTTCATGTAAGCAGAGGGGGTTGGCAGGAAACTCTGGTAATTCAGGAAACCCCTTAAGCAGTCTTGCCCTTTAACAGCTGGGGGAGAGGAACTCCCTAACAGGATTCTGAACCTCAAGAAATCTAGGATAATTAGCCTGTCCAGAAGTTCACTGTGAACCAATCAAAGCCAGAATGGTGGGGAGAGGAGGGGAGGGGTGTAACTTCCTACCAGGGATAGTTAAGGGAAGTAGATGCAGCCCTTCTCACCTGAGCAGCCTGAGCGCTAAAGACTGAGGCCTAGATGCATGAAATTTAACGAGCCAGCAACGTGGTTTTTACACTAGTTCTAGGCGGTTTAGTGAACAAGGAGTAAAATGAGACATGCACAAAAGGGTTCTCCGAACTCTTTCCCCATCACAGAAGCAGCTAACAAAAACGGAATGCAAAGCTATTATAATGAGCTAATTACTATACAAATGTGCTAGCAAGGCGATGCACAGCCGTTTTCTGACCGGATGCACAGAAGCAGTCTTTAGCTTTACCATGGACAGCTCCAGACCTCCCACTAAATTTGAGTGAGCTTCAAACAACAAAATATCAGGGCAGAGAGTGCGTAGGCAAATGCACTGTAACAGCAGGGACTGCTTTTAACCAGAATACAAAAAAAGAGTGACAAAAATCCAACCTGAAAGGTTGTAGGGAGTTGGTGAGTCCCTGCGATGGGAGGAATGGATCCTACTTTAGCTATCAGACAGAGAAACCACAAGCCAGAATACTGGAGCAAACATCAGAAATTCCGTTGAGATGAGGGAAAGCTACAGGAGTTCTTGTGTTGCCACTGCCCTGACCTGCCCCCTGGTAAGGAAGAGGGGGCAGCAAAGGAGAAAATACCGGAGCCCACAAGCGAAAACCTGGAGGTAGGGGCCTGCTGTTCCTGAGGGCTGCAGGTATTTCAGTTGTCTCTTTCCTCCCGTCTTTTACACTAAAGAGAGCGGCAGATTGCTAACTTCATGCTCCCGGCAGGAAAGTGCAGGCTCTTGGCTTCGTTTTGAAAGAAAACAAAAAAGCTAAGCCGGCTCTCATACACATACACGCAGCTTGTTTATGTGTATGAGAGCCATCTGTAGCATGCGCAGAGCAGCCACACTTAGCGATGGGCTGCTCTGTGCATGCTTAGCTGGCCGACTGGCTTCCCCCATATCGCATGCAAATGAACTGGTTCGCAAAAGCAATGAGCTGCTCATTTGCATGCCATTCTGTTTGGCAATCCATCTGTATTTCCAAATTGGTAATTTTTACCAATTTGAAAATATGAATGGATTCTGAATGGGGATCTTAGGGCATTTGGGCCTGAAAGACAAAACAGATGGACCTGGACAGGCTCAGGATTTTTTTTTTTTTTTTTGTACAGTTCAAGGAAAGAAGCAAAGGGAAGGAACTGGGACAATTGGACAGTTCTAAGTAAGAGGTCTTATCCAAAGTTAAACCAGGTGAATCTGTTTTTGTTTTGTTTTTTAGGGGGGACTCAGTACAGAACAGCCATGGGGATGCAGGATAGTAACAATTGCTTGTGGCCTTTTACTATCCTAGGGGTGGGACTGTTAAAGGCTGGGCTGCAACTGTTTGGAAGCTAGCCAGTCTTTTCTTATACACTGAGGGACTGCTGAAACATGAAGAGATATGCAGATGAACTGTTCCTAGGAAAATCTGAATTATCCTTAACTGCATTGAGGTGAATTTCCTAGGGACTACAGCTGGAAAAGACTGCTTCTGGGGGTTTTGGTTTGGAAGTCAGCGGTTTAGGTGAGCTTTGAGGCTCATTTGCATAGAATTTATGATCTACTTCCTCTGGCTCTTTTTCTGTGTCTTAAACCTGGAAGAAGAGACCTTGAAACATATATGTTAGAAGCGGTGAATATGTATCACTGAATCAGGGACGTGAATAAAGACCCCAGAGAAGGGAATAGCCTATATTTTAGATACCTCTGCTTATTGAAGCCAGGAGTCCTTTTCCTACCTTCTGCGACCTCCATGTGGAGGTTCTCATTACAATATTTCATTACACATATTCTAATACTTAAAAAAGGCCAAACTCCATATTTTTACTTGGTACTTACTAGATTAGCTTGTGTAGTGCTTCAGGAGTAGGACCACATACTAATGCACATTCCCTCTTCTTGCTAAACAAAAAAGAGAGCAAAGCCTGGCTCTGTGATTCAATAATTCCAAACTCATTTTAGAACAACACCTCCAGTTCTCAGAAACAATTCACTTAGCCATTTGAAAACCTCAGGACAGCACGGGAAGCTTAGAAATCAACAATAGCCCTTTATTTTTCGAACTCCTTTACATGCTCATTAGAATTTAAGCTCTCCTTAAAATAATACTGCTACTAGTAAAATTGAGTTGTTATAAGACAGTCACATGCATGGAAATGCTTCTCCAATTTAAAACTAATGCTTCTTAATTAGAGACAGGCTGTCATTTGCAACTAACTGCTGTTTGCTAATAATAGTGCACACTCTTCTTAAAATGTACACACTATCCCCCAAACTCAATATATGGCGCCTAAATTTTTGGTGCGATCCTGAGTTGCATGCACAACTTAATTGGCTAACAAGCAATAAGTGACCTCTAACAACCAATTTTTTTATGTTAATTGGCACCAATTAGAATTTGCACATGCATCTGGCTGAGCACTATTCTATAACACTTGACACCCAAATCCCCTAACGTGCAACTCAAAAGGGGTGTGGCCACAGGAGGGGCATTTGCCTGTCAGGTGCATTCTCTAAACTTGTGTGCATTGTTACAGAATAATGGGTCAGCATGCCCAACTTAGGCACCAGCATTTACACCAGGTTTTAGCAGGCATCAATCTGGTGCCCACAGTTGGGGTGTGGGGATGGGGGTTAAGCATGATTGTATAAAGGGTGCACGCCCTGTATAGAATCACGCTTAATGCCAATCTTTGCCAGCATCCATTTTTGAATGCTACTTATAGAATCTGGCCCTATATGCAAAGAGGGTGCAACCTTATTTTAAAAAGTGCACACTATAGGCTAGAATCAATATATGGTGCCTGAAAATTCTGTGCAGGAAAAAAAAATATGCCTAAGCGTATTCTCTAAAGTACACCTAAATTTTACAGAATAGGCTTAAATTTCTGCATGGTATATAAAATACGCCAAGTGCCCCTCCACATGATCAAATTTAGTTGTGGCCATTTATTGAAGAGAATCCGCCAAAGGCGAAGAACTCAAACGTCCCACGGGAAAGCACAGAAATAGGACAAAAAAGTGAGAGTTTGACCATGGATACCAAAGACTGGAAAGACGTGTACTTGAGATCAAGGGTTTATTGAGTAGAAAGACGACACAAACGTTGTGTTTCGGCTGCTAGGCCTGCATCAGAATTCTGTTTAAACAGTAGCTGGTTGTACGCTGATGCTCTAGGGTACAGGATTATCCGTCTGTATGCAAATGCTCTAAGGTGCAGGATTATAAAAAAAGATTATAAAAAGAGGCAACAAAGTTTAAACCTAACAACAACTAAATAATAAACAACAATGTGAGTCTGAATGTAAAAAAAATGTTAAATACCTTTTAAGATACATCATTAGAAATGAAATCAGCCATGTTCAAAAACACTGCAAGACCTTAGGCTGCAGTTAGTAGTGCAGTAAAACCGTATTCATTTGACTGAAACAGTTTATCACCCACTTATAGCAATACAATATAAAAAGGAATTTTAAAAAAATACAAAAAATAAAAATTATAAAACAAAAAATTAGCATTAAAATTGTATATATTAAAACAAAAATAATTACAAATAAAATGGAAGACTGCAAATAATTTAGGAACCCTTTTACCAAGCTGCAGTAAAGAGTGGCCTTAGCATGCCCATATAAAGGTCTTTTCCTCATGCTAAGGCCATTTTTACCACAGTCAGAGAATGGCCAATTTTCCATTTTGTCAATTAATGGCCATGCACTAATTTTGCCATGAGTGCGCAACCATTAACAAGGATTAGTATGTTAGTACTTACTGATACCTATTTTGTAGGCAATCCTGCATTAATCTCTCCATACCCCCCCCCCCCCCCCCCCCCCCCCCCACAATATGCCTCTTCTATGGAGAAAATGGAAAAATAATTATTAGCATGTGGTTTGTGTGCACAGATCTCAAACTTATCACAAGATGTCTGAACGAGTCCCGTGGTAAGCCGTTTTAGGTTGATCTAAGTGCATGCTAGTACTTACCACAGCTTAGTAAAAGGAGACCTTAGCTCTTCAATCACATTTTAAGTATTTTCTAGTAGCACGGGTATCTGTCATTAATTGTAAAATGGAAAATAAATTGTTCTAATAAATAGGAGCCCAATGGAAAACATGCACTGCCGCTTATAGGGTTTGTGAGCTATGACTCTCATTTTACAAACCCTATTAGCATTTTATTTATTTATCTACAGTAAGGGGTCCTTTTACTAAGCCATGAAATGCTCTATGCGCGCCCAACGTGTGCCAAAATGGAGCAAGAGCCTGGCTACCGCATGGGTCTTGCTGTAATTTCAATTTTGTCATGCGTCCGATACGTGCATGCGAAAAATAATTTTTATTTTCAGACGCGAGTATCGGATGTGTGGCAAGTGGCATTTGAAACTCATAGGTTATTACCGCACGGTTACGATGTGAGAGTTTACCGCTAGGCCAACGGCTGGCGTAAGGTCTCAGACCCAAAATGGATATGCGCCAATTTTGATTTTGCTGCACATACATGTTCAGCAAAAATATTTAAAAGGCCTTTTTACAGGAGCGCTGAAAAATGGACCTGCACATGCCCAAAACCCACGTCCACACTACCGCAGGCCGTTTTTCAGCGCACCTTTGTAAAAGGACCCCTAAATTTACTATACTGCCTTTACTATCTTGTAGGCCTAGGCAATTTACAATCTAAATAAAATCATATAATTCAAAAAAAAAATAAAGAAAAAGGAACTACAATAAACTGATAGAGAAGTAACCAGCAATCATTCCAGACAGAGACAGGGTGCACCCTTGATAACGTGCATAAACCAGCAAATGTTTATCTTGCATTAAGGGCCAGATTCTATATACGGTGCCTAAAAAATCCGTGAGGAGCACATTCTCACCTAAGCGTATTCTGTAAAATTTATGCACGGTATATAGAATATGCTTAGTCAATGTCACAGCACCTAAAACTACGCACATCTATTTATACCAATAAAAACTTGGTGTAAATCCTGCACATAGATTTAGGCACACTGGGTCATATTCTATAACTACAGGCATAAATTTAGGAATGCCTATGAAACACCCATTTCCCCACCCTTAACCATTACGCACACTGTGAATTGTGCACGTAAATTGTAATTATTGCCAATTAGTGCTCATTATTGCTTTTAAGTGCTATTAAAAATGCTGATTAGTTTGTTAAGCCAATTAAGTTATGCACATAGTTATAGAATTCGCCTGGATTTTGGCGTGGATCTCTAGGCATGCTATATAGAATCCAGCAGTAAATGTCTAAGTTCCCATTGTACAAAGCCAGGATATGCACGTGTCATACCTAAGTAATGCAAATGTCAAGGGTGTGTGGTCTGGACATGTCTGAGTAGGGCAAGGGTATGGCAAGTTCATAGAACTTTTATTCCCCATTAGAACTTTTATTCCCCATTTCAGAAGGAGACTAAATGTCTATGTCCTGTAAGATCAACATCAAGCACATTTAGGATTTGCTAAACAGCTGCTATTGAACAGCATTCCACTGGAGGGAGAAAAGGGGCTGCCCCCTTAATCCTCCTGTGCCCCCCACCCCACATGCCAAACTGGCAGGAGAAACTGGAAAGAAAATAGTGTCAGGATAATAACTGGCTATGTTTCTAAGGTTGCAAAGATAACCAGCTATGTGCTGGCTTTCAACCTGTCAATTTTTTATATGTTTATTTTTCTAAAATGGATGTTTATGCTGCACACAGTTGGAATATAAATGCCCATTTTTCCTTTATTTTAGATCAGGCTCTACGTTAGCAGATTCTGTTCTAAAATTCTGGTGACACTTGAGATGCACTGACCAGCACATCTCAATTCCTACTTCTGCAACTTGTCTAAAATAGGGCAGCATGTGTAAAGAAGGCATATCAAGTATACCCTATTATATATCCCAGTTTTTGTTTGTCAGCTTGATGCTTAGCAGTAGTACCACAAGACTTGCTCGGTGGTCCTCTGGTGTCATTGTAATACCGGCAACCTAGGAGGCAGGAGCAATGGGGATCACTCCTGCATCCCGTCCCAACTACTGGACACCAGAGATAGCCCCGGTATATGCAGGATGTTTTGGAGAGGGAATTCTCCTTCAGGATGAGGGGTGTCGAGGGGGGGATATCTTCAGGGGTGGAGGTTGTCTTTTGAGGGTTCTCTGTTGGGAGAGGTTTATTGTGGAATATAAAGGGGGATGTGAACACAGGATTTACATAATCTCTGGCTCCTTTAAAATGTCCTTAAGAACATTGTTCTACATGCTAGTGACACAGTGCTCCCTTTGACTCTGGGCAAGTCACTTAACCCTCTATTGCCCCAGGTTAAAAAAAAAAAAAAAGAAGCAACCTTAGATTGTGAGCCCACCAGGGACAGTGAAAGTAAGGTCAGTAAGGTCCATGAAGCAGGTCCTGGGCCAGCTTGCAAGTTACTAACCTGCAATACTATAGCAGGTTAGTGAATCCTGCAGTAAATTAAGCTGAAGTAATATGTGATATTTTACTGCAGTTTAGTAAGACTCTTGTTCAGTTTGAAATCAGTTTTGTCACTTAATGATTTTAGAACAGTTGCACAATCCTTGATTTTAACTTCATTGCAATGCATTGTATTTGGCTTTGACAAATAACACCATCAAGTCCTTACAGATTGCACAAAATGCAGCTGGACATTTGGTGATAGGGGTCTCTCATTTTGAACATATCACTTTCTGTCTAGTTATTTTGCACCAATTACCTATCATTTGAAGAATCAAGTTTAAAGTATTATCACTGATACAGAAGGCTTGTAATGGAGATTCACCCTTGTACATAAATTCTGTCCTAAAAATTTATAAATGCCCTCATCCACTGAGATCTGAAAAAAAATTCAATTGTTGCCAATTCCTTCAATTTGGCAGATTTATTTTGCTGATATTCGCATTAGATCATTTTCTATTGCAGGTTCAGTTGAATGGAATAAGCTGCCAGTGACACTAAGAGTTATGGGTGATACCTTCGCTTGTAGAAAACAACCAAAAGCATTGATTTTAGTTATACTTTTCCCAGTTAATGAATCTGAAGCTGTAAAATGTGTTAACCAGTTATTACTTGCATCATTGTGAAATTTGACCATCTTAACTGGGTTTCAGATACCTGAAAAGCTGGTAAAATTGTTGTTTATATGGATCTAGATGGCAGGTAAACTGTGGGGCTGATAATCAAAACATAAAAATGTACAAAAAATGGCATAAGGGGCAGATGGATGTGTTTCTCACACGAAAATGTTTAAACTGTATACTCAAAAAATTGTTAAGAGACCGATATTTACCGAAAGAAAAACATTTTGAGTGTGTGTTCCGGGGGTGTGTCATGGGCATGAGATGGGCGGTGTTATGTGATATACCTTTTTTGCAATAATGCCTAGCAAAATGATTTCTTTGTGCAAGAAAGAAAAAACGTTATGATTTAGACCTGTGACTTGTCTTTGGAACTATTTGTGATTTTGCTGAGTTGGAGAGTGGATAGGTGGAATTGTTGGCTTGTGAAAAAGAGTGGAATGTTGTTGGGTGGTCTGTTACCTTTGTTTGTTTGCTCCAATATGAACCTTTTGACCCTCACATCCCCGCCCTGCTTCCGCTGTGTCTCACCTCCCCAAGTCCTTGCCCACACTTGCTAGCTCCTCAGACACATCCATCCCTTGCTCTGTATCGCGCCTCCTTCCCCCACCAAACCCTCACTGTCCCCAAACCCCCACACCACCCATTCAAACTCCCTACCTGCTGTTCCTCAGTTTGTCCACTCCCAGTTTGTCACTGTGCTTTGTATTGCTGCTGTTTATGTGAGGAATGTTTGTTGGTGCTGGGTCTCACTGGTTATAGTAGGTGGAGGAGTGAGCGCACAATGGTGTTACTGGGCTTCATGGGTTGTACATTGTAACCTGGTACCTCTCTTGTGCAGCCAAGGATAGAACAATCTCCTCCAGCCACAGGCTCCCGGTACAATGAAGAAATAGATGTCAACCAGTAACTTCAATCTTAAGGACTTTTATTCCATGCAGGTTTCTAGTACACAGTTCCAACAGCAGCATAGCACATACCAGGATTCAATACAGGCTTACAGGCTCCAGTCTGGGCTCTTTATCCAGTGCACAATAAACAGTAATTCAATTCCCAAGACAAACAGTTCTTTCAGTTCATCATCACAGTTCAGTCACCAAGCAGCAGTTTCTACCTTCTATCCTCTTTACCTTCAGGAGAGTTCAATATTTTAGGGACCCCTTCTACCCAAGGGTTTTCCCCTGCATCAGCTTCACAGTGAATTCAATACTTTTGGGACTTCCTCTCACCCAAGGAATTTCAGCCTGTAACTGCCAGTACTTTAGGGACCTCCTTGCCCAAGGGTTTTCAGCCTGCAACCCCTTCTCTCCTTCTGCTTCTCTCTCCTGAACTGAACTCCACCCCTGGGACTCCTTCCCACCTGCCTAATCAATCCCTGGCTTCAGCTACCACCACCAATCATTCTCCTTCCCTTCAGCTTCTTCACACCCAAACCAGCTGAGTTAAGCATTAGACTAATGAGACCAATGATGAGCTCCTGCACACAGGGTTTCCTAACTCTCTTTCCGCCTAATGGCAGCCACTCTACACCCCCGCCAGCTTACACCCATGTCTTCCCTGATTTCAGCTAGGAGTCCAGTCCGGGTTCTTCATCTCACCCTCTGGCTCCTTGCCTGCAATGCCTTCTGGGACTTGTATTTCAGACTGAAACTGCCTTAACCCAACTATCCTGGAGGTGACTTCCTCACAACATTTGGTGAAGGAACAGCTGAATGCTGTTGTAGCTGACACTTTGCTGGATGTGGATGAGGGTTTGGAGGGGAAGCCCAGGAAGAGATACCCCAATCCCAGAGTATTTAGGCCCAGGACCTGCTTCATGGACCTTACTGACCAGCGGTGCTTTACTAGCCACTGCTTTGATAGGGCTGCTATACAGAACCTCTGTCAGCAGCTATAACCTCTCCTCCAGGCCAGAACATGCAGGAATAATCCAGTGCAAGTGCACCTTAAAATCTCTGCCTCCCTTGCCTTTTTTGCCATGACACTTTTCAGTCAGTGCAGGCCTCACCCAGCCCGCCATCTCCAAATGTCTTGCTCAGTTCCTTGATGCCTCTTACCCACACCTCACACTATATTACCTTTCCCACTACTTCCCAGGCCCTCTACAACAACGTGGCTCAGTTCTATTCCATAGATCACTTTTCCTCAGTCATTGGCATCATTGACTGCACACACATTGCACTTAGACCTTCTTGGGCATACAAATAAACATATAGGAAGGAAATCTCATATCACTCCATGAACATGCAGATTGTGTTGATGCACAAGGTGGGGGGGGGGGGGGGGGATTTTAGAAGTGTGTGCTTACTACCAAGAGTCCACCCATGATGTATATATCCTGTATCATTCTGGAATCTACCACAGGTTTGACTGAGGGGAAATTAGAGGTGGCTGGCTCCTAGGTAAATAGTACTGGGATTCCTAACCCCCATACCCACTTTCCCCTCCCCTTACATCAACACCCTCCCTCCCTCAAGATGCCCCATAACCTACATCCATGACCTGCACTCCACAAGGTCAACATGAAGGTCTTTGATTCCTGCTCCCCCCATAGGTGACAGAGGCTACTCCCAGTGAATCTGGCTCATGACTCCCAATATCCACCCCCAAAATGAGGCGGAGGAGGAATATATCAAACGCTATAAGAGCACCTGCACCATCATTGAGTGCACCTTTGGTCAGCTCAAAAACAGATTCAGATGTCTTAACTGTTCTGGGGGAGGGGGGGGGGTCCTCTACAGCCCTAAAAGGGTTGACAAGATATTCATGGCCTGCTGCATGTTGCACAACTTCACACTCCAAAGAAGACATCCCCTGCCAGAGAACATAACACATAACAGCAGCAGCAGGAGCAGCCAGAAAAAGAGGAGGATATACCCCCTCCCCCCTGCCCATAGAGCTAA
This sequence comes from Microcaecilia unicolor, assembly GCF_901765095.1. NCBI lineage: Eukaryota > Metazoa > Chordata > Amphibia > Gymnophiona > Siphonopidae > Microcaecilia > Microcaecilia unicolor. The sequence goes on along the minus strand of NC_044031.1, from coordinate 258,308,312 downwards.
GCGGGGACCACATGAGCTGGAGATCCATGACAGACAAAGACTCATACAGACCAATTTTCAGTAAACATAAGTGCAGTATTTATTTGTGCTCACCAAATATATTTCTATCCCCCTTTCCTCCCTACATACCCTCACCCCCTCCACCCAAAACACACACCCACACCCCTCCCCCAGCAAACACCACCACAGCATGGTAATTAGTTTGCTCACAGACCTACTTCATCCTCCCCAACCCCTCTGGGGGCACCTCTCCCAACCCTCCCTGTAGCTGCTGGGGATGGTCCAGGCCTTGCAGAAGCAAATACAGTATCAGAGTCCTTCCCTGTGTGGCTGCATCTGTCCACAGAACTGCTAGTAGTGTAGCTCCTGCTGCTGCCCCTTAAAAATCTAGCCACCTGGTTGGCTCTGTGGCTGAGCTGCTGAGGCCAGCACTCAGCAAAGCAGTGTGTGGTGGCCCTGAGGGACCTAGACTCATGGTTGACTCACCAACCTGGGGTCCAGTGAGTCCCATCCGCCACAGCTTGAATGGCAGTTGCTTCTCCACAGCTGGGGTGTTTTTTGTGACGCTAAGCTGGGTGGTGTGGACACTGGTGGCACTTGTCACTGGTGTGCCACAGGAATGGTGGCCACTGGCAGTGTCAAGTGCCTGATGGGTGGGCAGTGTCCTGGCTAAGTCCTTTGTGTAAGCATGCTGATCTTGCCAGATCCCCAGAAACGGCTGCTACATATTGCCAATATTCAGTGCTATTTAACTGGCAAGGAACAGCTCCTGGCCAGTCAAATAGCACTACACTGGCTATCCATGAATATTCAATGGGGAATAGCCAGCTATCCCCCACTGAATATTCACTATCAGCGCATAGCGGCTAACTAGCTATATCATGAAATATAGCTGGCTAGCTACGAATATTCAAATGCTAACTGGCTAAGTTTTGTGGCCAAATGGGCCTGCATAAACAGCAGGCCTATTTTTGGCCACTATGAACTTAGATGAGCAGTGCTGAATATTGACTTAGCCAGTTGTTTATAGCAGCCCAAAATAAACTGGATATTCAGTGCCAGTCACTGGAAACATCCTGACATGAATATCTGGACTCACCGTTGACCACGGGAGTTAGCCAGGCTGCCTCCCACAGTCTTAATATTAGCCCACTGTAACTAGCATCCCAGCTTTTCTGCTACATGATACACAACACCTACAGGCAGTCCTCTTGGGCTTGGAGCCTCTGCCGCTGAACTTCTGCGCCCTCACGCAACAGCTGTAGATTCTGGCACTGGTAGTCAGCCAGCTGCACATTTTGTGCCAAGAGTTTTGTGGCCAGCTGCACAACCTGCTACCTGTGGCTCCTCTTCTGGCTCCTCAGCCTCTACAGAGGGATCTGGCATATCCGGGCAGGAGTGTGTAAGTTCAACCAGTAATTGATCCTTCTCTTCCTCCCTTGAAGGTGGCTCCTGGCTGGTGTCTTCAGTGTACCTTTCTGCTGCCACAGTGCCCTCCTGTGACCCCTCTGCTGGCACTGGTTACCCCTCCTCCATCAGAGGCTTCTGCGCTAGCTGCTGGGTGCTGGTTCCAGCCCATGTCTTCAACTGAGAGTCCTTGTCTGCATAGGGAAAGTAGAAGAAATGTGTCTTTTGCACTAGCTAACCTATCAGTCTGTTGCAGCCTTCAAGAACCTATCCATCCACGTCTACTCGTATACCACAGGTGATGAGGATTGCCATAGTAACATAGTAGATGACATGGTAACATAGTAAATGATGACAGATAAAGACCTGAATGGTCCATCCAGTCTGCTTAACAGTCATTCATTATCAATTCTAAATTAAATCAACAATGAACATGATATATACTTGATGATGGCAGCTGAATCCCTGGAGGCATGAGCCACCTGGAGTCCCCATTTGCCATTGTCTCCAGGTAAGCAGAGACTTCTGAACCTACCCTTCCCCTTCTGGTAAGGAGATGATCTGAGATCTGTTCTGCCCTATGTTCCTTCTAAGAAAGGGCTTCTTGTTTTTTGTAGAACTCAGCTGCTGGACAAGATACAGCACAGGCACTGGTCAGCAGCAACACAAAGTACACAGTGGACTTTGCAACATACCATTTTATCCTATTTATTTATTTATTGTTTTAATGCCGACATTACGTAACTATGGAGATATTTGCAGATTATACCACAGTGGCCTCTCCTGGCCATTTAAATTGCTTTGACTATTGGGCCCTAGGTTCAAAATATAGCGCTTAAGTGCAGTAAGATATGTAACTGCACATTGGTGCCAATTAACACCACTTAAGGATCATTATTAGCAGTTGAAGCCAATTAGTGCCCACTTAAGTTATATGCTATTCTATATCTTGCATGTGCAATTTTGCTTGCTAGTTACAAAATTGTGCACCCAAATTTATAGAATTAGGGGGTTATAGTGCTTCTGTTTCTGTGGCAAATGCCTGGCAGCAAGTTTGATTTAAAATTGATGTAAAATCCCACTGTTAAGAGTGAAAAATTGTTCTCCCCATTGTCTTTAATGGTCCCATTGATCTACATATTCCAAAGGATTGAGTCTGAAGATAAACAAAATGGGCAATTTAATTGAAGATGAAACAAACTGAAAATGTTTGCTGTGCATATCCCTGTTACTGATCCTGTTTTCATTTTTCCTATAATCTTGTTATTATGTCTACTTCTGACAATGTGAGGCGTATATGATCATTTCGAGATTGATGAGAAAACCAAGGATGGCTTCTAGTTAGGCAAACTCACTCTCTACCTGATACTGATGTTTATCCATTCAGCCCAGGAAAGACCAGGACTACGATCACTATTTAATCCTTCTTAACCATAAATTTGCTTGGATTGAGTTCACTAGACACCATGTTTTTTTTTCTTCACTGCCCCTTTTTATTGGAATTCTCTTCCATTTGTTATTATGCATGCAATTGCCGATACAGAATTCATGCCTAGCACACAGCATCCCGGTGTCTAACTTTGGGTGATCTGTAGAGAATTATTCCCTAAGGGGTCCTTTTACTAAGGTGTGCTAATGGATTTAGCACGTGCTAAATGCTAAGAAGCCCATAGGAATAAAATGGGCTTCTTAGCATTTACACTAAGCTAATCATTAGCTGCGCTAAATCCACTAGCACATCTTACTAAAAGCCCTAAGTTAGTTCATTTTAAATCCTTACTTTTGAAGGATGTACTCTTGTGTTTATGTTTTATTACAGTAAATCTTTTGGAGATGCAAATATTTAACAATTAGATCGAGTACTTTCTGCACATCCCCCGAAGCAGGTATGATAAAATGTCTAAATATTGGTATCAGGAGAGTGTTCTATGAATAATGAATTCTATATGCCTGCATGCTGGGAAACTTATTTTCATATGTAGACAAATGCTTCATTTTGTTATATTTAGTATTAACAAAATGTTTTCCTGAAAACAATTATATGTAAGTACTATGTGTCAAGCAGGTTTTTACATACATTTGTAATTTTAAAGAAGAGAAATTAAAAGTAGAGAATCTTGGTGAATGATTACATTTAGGTGCATTTGGGCTAACTTGAATTATCTCAAGTTAAATAAAAACTAGAGTCCTAATAGAAATCTCCACATACATATGACACCAAGATGCTTTTTATGAGCACCTTGATAGAACACCTGTCATTTTTTTTCTACAGGTAGTTTACACTCCATTTTTTTTATTACTAATGACTCCACTTGCCAACTCTAAAGGTGAAGCAAAGAAGTGCTACTACATGGCCCACAGTCAGACGAGACAGTCATAGAAAGGACTTCTGGCATTTTGGAAGACATACTTCAGAAGCCTAGACATATTGAGGAGAAAATTTCTTTACCACCCTTTCAAGGCATGTGAGATCTTCATGGTTTATGGTTACGGTGTGCTGCACACTCAAAACCTTTGCTCTGACTCCTAGGCTGCCTTCTTCAGAGGGCTGTTAGCTTGTAACCCCAGACAGTATTTAAGAGAGGGAGGTAGTCCTACATGTGAAACCTCCCAGTGTAGGGACAAATTACATATTACTAGGGGACAAGCCTGGCACACAGTGAGAAGTATAATTTAACTTAGCACTCTGGATATCTCACAAACAAAATCTCTCACTTGCGATCCTTATTCCTAATTGTCTACAATTATATTATACTTATACTGAGAGTAATGGACAAAGCTCAGATGTTATTACAAAAAGGTAAAGCTGTTTATTGTATAGTACCAGCAGCAAACAATAATAAATGTAATCAGAGACAATTAATTATGCAAAATCACTCAGAATGATGGTAAAGGGTCTTAAGTATCCGTCAAGGGAACTAAGATAGCGCACACTAATCCTAATCCTGAAATTATTAGGATTCATAACCCTCAAGCACTACCAGGTGCTGAGCAATAGCAGTTCAATCTGACAGATGACACCACTCACAAACACTGGATCCGTAGGCAGGTCAGGAACTGATGATGATGGTACAGGATTCAGGACTCTACTACTACTACTACTATTTAGCATTTCTATAGCGCTACAAGGCATACGCAGCGCTGCACAAACATAGAAGAAAGACAGTCCCTGCTCAAAGAGCTTACAATCTAATAGACAAAAAATAAATAAAGTATTCAAATCAATTAATGTGAACGGGAAGGAAGAGAGGAGGGTAGGTGGAGGCGAGTGGTTACAAGTGGTTACGAGTCAAAAGCAATGTTAAAGAGGTGGGCTTTCAGTCTAGATTTAAAGGTGGCCAAGGATGGGGCAAGACGTAGGGGCTCAGGAAGTTTATTCCAGGAGTAGGGTGCAGCGAGACAGAAGGCGCGAAGTCTGGAGTTGGCAGTAGTGGAGAAGGGAACAGATAAGAAGGATTTATCCATGGAGCGGAGTGCACGGGAAGGGGTGTAGGGAAGGACGAGTGTGGAGAGATACTGGGGAGCAGCAGAGTGAATACATTTATAGGTTAGTAGAAGAAGTTTGAACAGGATGCGAAAACAGATAGGGAGCCAGTGAAGCGACTTGAGGAGAGGGGTAGTATGAGTAAAGCGACCCTGGCGGAAGATGAGACGGGCAGCAGAGTTTTGAACCGACTGGAGAGGGGAGAGGTGACTAAGTGGGAGGCCAGCAAGAAGCAGATTGCAGTAGTCTAAATGAGAGGTGACAAGGGTGTGGATGAGGGTTTTGGTAGAGTGCTCGGAAAGAAAGGGGCGAATTTTACGGATGTTGTAAAGAAAGAAACGACAGGTCTTGGCGGTCTGCTGGATATGAGCAGAGAAGGAGAGAGAAGAGTCAAAGATGACCCCAAGGTTTCGAGCTGAGGAGACAGGGAGAATGAGAGAGCCATCAACAGAAATAGAAAACGGGGGGAGCGGGGAGGTGGGTTTGGGGGCGAAAATGAGAAGCTCGGTTTTGGTCATATTTAATTTCAGGTGGCGTTGAGACATCCAGGCAGCAATGTCAGACTCAGCACAGATGCACAAAGGTTCCTGTTAAGAATCCGTCTGTATTTCCAAAAAGAATTGCTTGCAAATGAGCTGCTCATTGCTTTTCTGAACAGGCTAATTTGCATGTGATATGGGGGAAGCCAGTTGGCCAGACGAGCATGCGCAGAGCAGCCCATTGCTAAGCATGGCTGCTCTGTGCATGCCACAGACTGCTTTCATACACGTAGATAAGCTGCATGTATGAAGGCAAATAGCCTTTTTTTGTTTTGTTTTCCAGCAAATCAACAGCACAGATGCTGAAGCGAGGTAGAAGGCCCTGACAGTCCTCCTTCAAGACTCCTCTGTGCTACCAAGAGCACAGCTGAGCAAAGCTTGTGAAAAGCCTGTGATACTGTCTATTGGAAGGGACACCCTCTTTTTGGAGATAAAAGCCCCTTCTGATGTATCGTGTGCTTTCAGCTCGCTGGCCTCCACAGAAATCATATTGTCCTGTCATCCCTGAGGGGACTCCAGACCGTACTCCAAGAGGACCAATAGGGAGAGACCCCTACACCTGAGATGCATGGGGAGGGAGTGGAGGAAGATACAGTTGCTCTTATCCAGGGGTCTGCACTGGAGTGAAATTGCTGTAAAGTTCTTCCTTTCATCTGTTGGCTGCTCTCACAACCAGAGGCAACTAGTTGGCAGATGCTCACTTCCTCTAATCCTAAGGCTGAATCAAAGAGAAAAGTTCTGGATAATAAAATCCCATCCAGCTATCTCATCTGATTGTTTTGACTCTCTTGTCTTCAGAAAAGTACCAGTTGTTCCTTTCTCATTGTGTGATGCAGACCCCCTGCATTCTTCCCCCCCCCCCCCCAAGCTATAGTTTAAACAGGAAGCAGAGAAAGTGAATGAAAGGTTTGGGGGTCCAGGCCAGGGAAGTGGTATGGAAGAAGCTTCTTACCTGTGCTGTCAGAGTGGACACATTCACAGACATTCTAGCTTTCAAGCTGTATTGTATTTGCAGTAATTATATACTGTAGTATCAGTGTTTGAGGGGGCATAAAGGGAGTTGCATTGGAGGCCTTGCTGGACTCTGAAGGTGCCTCTCCTCATTCTGTAGTCTTTGAGACATGACTGTCAGATCCAGAAAAGTCTGAAAAGAGAAGCACCTCATGTTCTGGTGAGAAATGGTACAAGGGAAGAGAAATGGCAAAGTAAACATAGAAGAGGAAAGAGAGAACTCAGGTAGAATGAGACAATTATAAGTACATTAGCATTTCCATACTGGGACAGACCGAAGGTTCATCAAGCCCAATATCCTTTCAAATAAATTCTAACATTTTATTTGTTTTCTTGTCTGCTGCTGCACAGTGAGTAGGGAATTTCAATGTATTACCAACACTTACGCTTGGATTCTTTTCCAGGGTGGTGACTCCTAATGTCGAACCTTGCATCATGTAACTATAGTTTGGATTCCACTTCCCTACACGCAGTTTACACTTGCTCACATTAAACATCATTTATGGATGCCCAATCTCCCAGTCTCATAATTCTACACAGTCCTCTTGTGATTTAATCATCCTTTCAAACATATACTCCATCATAGAGGTGAAAACTTGTAGGTTGGTCTAAATGCCATCAACATTTTACTGAAGCATATTGTTTGGCTTGAGCATTTGTTTGGTGCGTCTGATAACAAGGTATTATTTCTGTCTTTCTTACATAGAAACATAGAAATGTGGACAATGATAACAAAGAAAGACCATTTCAAAAGTGTAATTGTTGTCTTATAACCAGCTAACCTTTTGTCTATGAGACTAACTCTCCATATTTTTTATTACCTGTGTGTAGTCCTACTTGCTTGCCCACCTGTTATTCGAGCATGGAGTAGTTTGTGGCATCTCTTCAACTTCAAAATATTTTTATGTCTTTTTAAAGAATTACATCAAAGAATTAGTAAGATTTTACTAATAAAACCCCTCTGAATTTTATTTGAGTTTTTTTTCAGAGATAAGCAAAAGTTGAATATGTGTATTCATTTAAAACAACATAGAAAATGTAAATTGCATTTCACATCATTTATAGTGGAAGCAACAGAAACAAATGTCAGATGTTAGCCTTTATAAAAGATTGCAGAAAGAGAAAGGTATCTGAAAAATCTAAGCGAAGCTGGTAGAGTTGGCAGAAAAGCAAAGATGCAAATAGAAGAAAAAGTAGCCAATACAGTAAAAACGGGGGGCAAGGCATTTTTTAGATATGCTAGTCATAAGAGGAACTACAAAAGGTTGCATTATGAGTCTCGAAGAGGAAGAATATATAGAAGCTGACAAAGATAAGACTGAATTGCTTAACAAATATTTCTGTTCTGTGTTCACTGTTGAGGGGCCAGGAGCAGGACCACAGAAGACAAACACAAATAGGAATGGAGGGATGGTAGTCCCTGAACAATTTGCAGAGGACTGTAATCATGAGAAGCAGGCTAAACTAAAGGTGAACAAAACAATGGGGCTGGATGGCATACATCCGAGGATACTGAAAGAACTTTGTAAAGTTCTAATAGTTCCACTGGCTGACCTTTTCAATGCTTTTCTAGAGTCAGAAGTGGTCCTGGAGGACTGGAGAAGAGCAGATTTGATCCTTCTCTACACAAGTGGAATTAAGGAAGAGATTGGGAACTATGGGCTGGTAAGTCTGACTTCTGTGGTAAGTAAATTAATGGAAATGCATTTAAAATAGAGAATAATAAAGATTTTGGAATTGAATGGATTATAGGACCCAAGGCAATATGGTTTCACTAGAGGCAGGTCATGTAAGACAAATCTGATTAATTTCTTTGACTAGGTGACGAGAGAGTTGGATTGAGGGAGAGTGCTAGATGTTCCTCATAGACAACTAATAAATAAACTGAGTGGCCTCAGTGTAGGCCCTAAAGTGACTGACTGGGTTGGGAGCTGGTTGAATGGAAGGTGACAGAGGGTAGTAGTAAATGGAACTCATTCTGAGGAAAAGGATGTTAGCAGTAGTGTGACACAAGGTTTGGTTTTTGGGCCGGTTCTTTTTAACATTTTTGTAAGCAATATTGCTGAAGGGTTGTCTGGTAAGGTTTGCCTCTATGTGGATGATACCAAAATCTGCAATAGCGTAGACATCCCTGATGGTGTGGATAACATGAGGAAGGACTTAGTGAAGCTAGAGAAATGGTTTAGAATTTAGAAGCTAAGCTTTAATGCTAAAAAATATAGGGTCATGCATTTTGTCTGCAAAATCCTGAGGAAACAGTACAGTTTAGGGGGTAAAGAAGTTTTAAGCATGAAAGAGGAGTGGGACTTGGGTGCATGAATGGGCAGTAGGAAAAAGGAGGCAAAGATGCCCCTGTATAAGATTCTGGTGAGAACTCATTTAGAATATTGTGTACAATTCTGGAGACCACACCTTCAAAAAGATATAAAAAGGATGGAATTGGTCCAGAAGTTGGCTATTAAAATGGTCAGTGGTCTTCATCATAAAGCATATGGGGACAGACTTAAAGATCTCAATATGTACACTTTGGAAGAAAGGTGGGAGAGGGGAAGTATGATAGAGATATTTAAATACCTACATGACATAAATGCACAGCAGGAAAGTCTCTTTCAACTGAAAGGAAGCTATGGAACGAGGAGGTATAGGATGAAGTTGAAAGGGGATATACTCAGGAAATAATTCTTCATGGAATGGGTAGTGAATTTATGCAACATCCTCCCAGTGGAAGTGGTAGAAATGAAAACATTGTCTGAATTCAAGAGAGCTTGGGACAAATATATAGGATTTCTAAGGAAGTGATAGAGAGAGAGTATTTGGCATGGATGGGCAGACTAAATAGGCCATGTGGTCTTTATCTGCCTACATTTTTCTATGTTTCTAAGTTTCTCTTTCTAGATATTTTTTCATTGTTTAAAAGCTATCAGACACAAACCAACATTAAATTTGTGACCTTTGGTTTGAGAGATAGCTGCCTCTTAGGAGGAGCTGCACTGGATCTTGGGAGTTTAATTGTAGCTAGCCCATTCCTAGCTGTATCTTGTATTTCTGGTACTCTTAGTTCCTGTTTCCTAATTGTCCCAGCAGAGGGAAAGGGAAATGGGACTTGATAGACTGCCTTTCTGAGGTTTTTGCAACTACATTCAAAGCAGTTTACATATATTCAGGTACTTATTTTTGTACCAGGGGCAATGGAGGGTTAAGTGACTTGCCTAGAGTCACAAGGAGCTGCAGTGGGAATTGAACTCAGTTCCCCAGGATCAAAGTCTACTGCACTAACCACTAGGCTACTCCTCCACTAACTCAAGGCAGGCTTGAACATTTCTGCTTTACCTCTCATGTTTTTTTTTCCTGTTGCTTCATTGTTGTTTTCTTGTCCAGTCATGTATTGCTTTCCGTTTTTACCTTACTTCCTGAGAGCTCTGGATTATAAGGTCTTGTCAAGCTCTTTGTTTTCAATTGGATGCACTTCTTAGAGGTACAGTGATTTTAACAGTTACCTTTAACAATTCTAGTTTTTGTGTTCGTATAGTGAAGTATTCAAACCTCTAAAGTCCCTGCTAGGGACTCTGTGACAGAATGAACCAGCAAAATGAAGGCACTGAATATTGACTCAGTCACCTAAACAAAAATGCTGATAGAACTCATCTAGATTCCAGCGCCCACACCAGCTTAAGCAGAATTGCCATGTTACCCAGTTCAAAAAGGGAGAATTTAGGCCAGTCCTAGTTTTCTTTTTTTTTTCCAGAAATGTTATTGGTTTTATATATAAAAGTACAAGAAATTGAATACAAGTATACATCGCGCATGATAGTGTTATTAACGGTATCAGTTATAAACATGGACAGTAAAAGACCTAAACATGTGCCATCTAGAAAAGAGAAACGGAAATGATATATTGCCTTTCTGAGGTGTTTGCCACTACATTCAAAGCGGTTTACGTATATTCAGGTACTTATTTTGTACCAGGGGCAATAGAGGGTTAAGTGACTTGCCTAGAGTAACAAGGAGCTGCAGTGGGAATTGAACTCAGTTCCCCAGGATCAAAGTCCACTGCACTAACCACTAGGCTACTCCTCAAAATATTAGTAGTGAGAAAAATGCAACAGTGAGGTAATGTAAAAATACTGAAAATACTAAGGGTGTCTTTTACTAAGGCGCACTCATGTTTTTAGTGCACAGTAAAATTGTGGATGCGCTAAACGTTAGAGACACCCATAAGAATGCATTGGCGTCTCTAATGTTTAGCGTGCCTTAGTAAAATACCCCTTAACTGCTGCTCCCATGGCACTTGGGTGGAAGTAATATTAGTACCTGTAATATTAAACATGAAAAAATAATCTTGTAGAAGGGTGTGTTCATTTATTATAATATAGTATGTTAAGTGTAAAATCATGAGCATTGTAATTAAGAGGACAAAGGAGATCATATGGAACAGTGCAGAAGCCAATTCAAGTTTATGACATTGCAATACAGAGTGCCACCAAAAGTGATCATTCAGAAAATTTGAGTCTTTCCAGTTAGACAGAATATGTTTCTGAACGATGGTGATTAGAATATTAAATAAGCAATGATGCTTGGGACGTAGGTTCAGGTCTGGTGTGCAGGATTTAAATATGATAACCATGATGAGAATGGGTGACAAATATTGAAGATTTTGCTGATGACAGACCATACTTGAAGTGGGACCTGATTTCTAAAAAGGCCTTGTGTTTTCCAAATCTGGAACAATTAGAATGTTTTTCCCATCTTGTAGTGTTGGATGAGTACGTGCTGCTGTTAATATTTGTAGAGCATGAGGAAATCGTAACAGCTTTGCCACAATGGGTCTTGGACAGGAAAGACCCAGTTTCACGTGTGAAGGTGTGCAGTGTGTACGTTCAAATTCCAATGGCTGATCAAAAGTTAAATTCAACAAAGCAGGAATTCATTTGCTTAGAAAGTCTATCATACTGACTCCTTCAATTCCTTCTCTTAATCCAAGAATTCTGATGTTATGGAACCGCGATCGGTTTGATAGGTCCTCAATTTCTTTTTCAAGTTTCTTGAAATGTTTAGCCGATTACTTCGATGTTGTGCTAGTGTCAGTGAAGCTTGATCCACTCAGCATTCCACTTCATCTAACTTTATTTGAAAAGCTGACAAGGAGGATTTTATTGCGGCAACTTCATTTTGCATTTCTTGGGCTTCAGTGCTTCATCGTTAACTCTCTTAGTGTTTTTAGCTCTTCCAGTAAACTGTCCATGGAAATGTGCGAGCATTTACCCATCACCATTTTTTCAGGGGACGGCGGGTCCTGTTTAGATTGTTTAGATTCCGTTTAGAGCGTATTCTGCTGATCTATGTTTAGTGGTTTAGCAGAAGGTATCTTTAATTATGAGTAAGTGTGTTATTTATTGGGTAGCTATCTGAAATTCTTATTTCTGGGGCAATTATCTGTCTCTGTCAGGACAGCAAATGAATCAGATGTCCATCTCTATCTGAAGCTCACTAGTGCTCCCTCCAGTCCTAGTTTTCAAGCAATCCTATCATGAACCATTATGGGACCTGCGTCATGGATTTCAAAGGGTAGCTTTATGGGCTATAAATCCCATACTCATTTGGGTGTAAGTACAAACCAGGCTTGGGCAAAAAGTCTCCCTTGTGGAACTGGTAATTTGACATTTCTACAGTAGAGAGTCTACTAATGAATTGCTTCCAGTGGTTTCTGGCATATCCACAATAATTTCTTACAAAAGAGGATCAAGTAGGCTTTATTGCCTCCTCCACAAAAGGAAAAACCTTAAACTGTGTTGCTTCCCTGATTGATGAGATAGCCCACTTCTGTGCAATCTTAAAAACTTTGTAACTGCCATGACCTTCAGGTTTGAGGTGCTCTCAAATGTTTCAAAGTCTATAGTTTTAAGCCATGTTTCAAAGCCTTTTGCCTCTACTACTACTAATAATAATACTACTACTACTACTTAACATTTCTAGAGGGCTACTAGGGTTACGCAGTGCTGTACAAATTAATAACTAAGGACGGTCCCTGCTCAGAAGAGCTTACAATCTAAAGGACGAAATGTCAAGTTGGGGTAGTCTAGATTTCCTGAGTAGAGGTGTTGTGATTAGGTGCCGAAAGCGACATTGAAGAGGTGGGCTTTGAGCAATGATTTGAAGATGGGTAGGGAGGGGGCCTGGCGTATGGGCTCAGGGAGTTTGTTCCAAGCATGGGGTGAGGTGAGGCAGAAAGGGCAGAGCCTAGAATTGGCAGTGGTGGAGAAGGGTACTGAAAGGAGGGATATGTCTTGAAAGCGGAGGTTACGGGTAGGGACGTAAGGGGAGATGAGGGTAGAGAGGTAAGGAGGGGCTGCAGATCGACTGCATTTGTAGGTTAGTAGGAGAAGCTTGAACTGTATGCGGTATCTGATCGGAAGCCAGTGAAGTGACTTGAGGAGAGGGGTGATATGAGTATATCGGTCAAGGCGGAAGATAAGACATGCGGCAGATTTCTGGATGGACTGAAGGGGGGATAGGTGGCTAAGTGGGAGGCCGGTGAGGAGCAGGTTGCAGTAGTCAAGGCGAGAGGTAATGAGAGAGTGGATGAGAGTTCGGGTGGTGTGCTCAGAGAGGAAGGGGTGAATTTTGCTAATGTTGTAGAGGAAGAAGCGACAGGTCTTGGCTATCTGCTGGATATGCACAGAGAAGGAGAGGGAGGAGTCGAAGATGACACCGAGGTTGCGGGCAGATGAAACAGGGATGATGAGGGTGTTATCAACTGAGATAGAGAGTGAAGGGAGAGGAGAAGTGGGTTTGGGTGGGAAAACAATAAGTTCAGTCTTGGCCGTGTTCAGTTTCAGGTGGCGGTTGGACATCTAGGCAGCAATGTCGGATAAGCAGGCCAATACTTTGGCCTGGGTTTCCGCAGTGATGTCTGGTGTGGAGAGATACAGCTGGGTGCCATCAGCATAAAGATGATAGTGGAAACCATGAGATGAGAGCAGTGAGCCTAAGGAAGAGGTGTAGATTGAAAAAAGGAGGGGCCCAAGGACAGATCCCTGAGGAACTCCAACAGAGAGCGGGATAGGGGAGGAGGATGAACCATGAGAGTGTACTCTGAAGGTACAATGGGAGAGATAAGAGGAAAACCAGGAGAGGACAGAGCCCTGGAACCCAAAGGAGGACAGTGTGTCAAGAAGTAGGTTGTGATTGACAGTGTCAAAAGCGGCGGATAGGTCGAGGAGGATGAGGATGGAGTAGTGACCTTTGGATTTGGCGAGGAACAGGTCATTGCAGACTTTAGATAGTGCTGTTTCTGTCGAGTGTAGGGGGCGAAAGTCGGATTGAAGCGGATCGAGGATGGCATGAGAGGAGAGAAAATCAATGCAGTGGCTGTGAACGGCGCATTCAAGTATCTTGGAGAGGAAGGGTAGGAGGGAAATGGGGCGGTAGTTGGAGGGACAGGTAGGGTCAAGAGATGGTTTTTTGAGGAGTGGTGTGACCACAGCATGCTTGAAGGTGTCCAGGACAGTTGCAGTGGAGAGAGAGAGGTTGAGGATATGACAGATGGTGGGGGTGATAGTAGGAGCGATGGTGCTAAGTAGGTTGGTGGGGATGGGGGTCTGAGGAACAGGTGGTGGATTTCGAGGAGGAGAGGAGATGGGCGGTTTCCTCTTCGATGATATCAGGAAAAGAGGAGAAGGAGGCCTGGGTTGGTTGGTTGAGAGAGTGGGTTATAGGATGAAGAGGAGGAGAAAGTTTGGTGGTGAATTCGAGGTTGATCTTCTGGACCTTGTTATGGAAGTAGTCGACCAGAGATTGAGGAGAGAGTGAGGGGGGTGGGAGCAGAGGGCACTTTGAGGAGGGAGTTGAGGGTGACGAAGAGACGACAAGGGTTAGAGCTGAGGGAATTAGTCAATTGGGTGTAATAGTCCTGTTTGGCGAGGAATAGGGAGGATTGGAAGGAGGATAGCATGAATTTGAAGTGAATGAAATCAGTATGGGTGCGAGATTTCCTCCAGAGGCGTTCAGCCGAACGAGCACAGGAGCGAAGGTATCGGGTGCAAGGGGTCAGCCAGGGCTGGGGATTGGTACGCCTTGTGGGATGGGAGATGGACGGTGCAAGGTGTCTAGAGCAGAGGAGAGAGTGGCATTGTAAGTGGAGACAGCTTTGTCAACAGATTCGGAGGACATGATGGAAGGGAGGAGATCAGAGATACTAGAGGATAAGGTGAGGGGGTCAATAGCCTGGAGATTTCTGGAAGTAGTATTTAGTGTTGGGTGAGATTGAGGGGGAGGGTGCTGAAGTGTGAATGTGATTAGGTGATGGTCAGAGAGAGGAAGAGCTGATGCGCGGAAATTGGAGGGTGAGCAAGTAGAAGAGAGGACGAGATCAAGACAGTGGCCAGATTTGTGAGTAGGGGTGGAGGAGCTCAGTTGGAGGTTGAAAGAGGAGGTAAGAGTGAGGAACTGAGAAACATATGAGTCGGATGGGTTATCAATGTGTATGTTGAAGTCACCAAGAATGAGGGATGGGGATGAGGGCTCAAGAAAAACGGAGAGCCAGGCATCGAAGTCGGTAAGGAAGGAAGGGAGGGACTTATTAGGGGGGCGGTAAATGACTGCAACTCTGAGTGGCAGCGGGTGGAATAGACGGATGGAGTGAACTTCAAAGGATGAGAAGCAGTGAGACTGAGGTAGGTGGAGAAGTTGAAAACTGCAGGAGGGCGAAAGTAGTAGCCTGACGCCGCCTCCGTGACCAACTGGGCGGGGCGAATGGGAGAAAAGATAGCCTCCGTGGCATAGGGCCGCGTTTGAGGCAGAGTCGTCAGGGGTGAGCCAGGTTTCAGTTAGGGCGAGCAGTTGAAGGGAATGGGAGATGAAGAGATCGTGGGTGAAGGGAAGTTTGTTGCAGATTGAGCAGGCGTTCCACAGGGCGCACGAGAAGGGGAGGGAGGAGGGGGGAGGAGGGGAATAGAGATGAGATTGGAGATATCGCAGGAACGTTTGTATAGATGAGATGAGGACGAGGACAGGTGTGGGGGACCTGGGTTGAGATTGATGTCTCCCCCGGATAGCAGGAGAAGGAGCAAGAGAGTGCGGAGAAGGGTGGGTGAGGAAGGGCGACGAAGGCGACAAAGACGGGATGCGCTTAGGAAGGAGGTGTTGAAGGTTGAGAGGTAGGAAGAAGGAGGAGGACAATAGGGATGGTGAGGTGGTGGGGGACAGGGGTAGGTAGGGTATTGCAGTAGTGAGCAGGACGGGAGAGGACATGGATGGGTAGTGAGATCGTGTGGTATACAGCGGTGGGAGGGGGAAAAGATTAGGGAGGGACAGGGCAAGGAGTAGAATGTGAATGGGGGCCATGAGTAGTGACTGAGGTGTTCACAGGGCAGGTAGATGGGCTGGGAGACAGGCAGGTGAGGGTGAGCAGTCGGGCAGTGAGTGATGAGCTGGTAGGAAGATGGGCTGGGAGGCAGGCAGGTTTCAGGGTGGGCAGTCAGTCAGTCAGGTGATTGGCTAGTGGGCAGGTTGAGTGGCTAGCAGGCAGGAGCAGGTGGATTGGGCAGCAGGCAGGCAGGAGCAGGTGAGTGCGTTGGAGAGCACAGCAACAGTACTGGAACAAGCTGGAATGGTTTGAAGCAAGAGCTGGCAGACTAGAACAAGCTGAAGCAGATGGACTGCAGCAAGCTGGATCAGGCGGGCTGGAACAGGCTGGATCAGGCAGTCTGGAGCAAGCTGGAGCAGAGGCCTGGAGTAAGCAGGGAGAAGTTGGATCAGGCAGACTGGAACAAACTGGAGCAGATGGACTGGAAGAAGCTGGATCAGGCGGACTGGAACAAACAGGAAGAAGCCGGATCAGGCGGACTGGAACAAGCAGGAAGCCGGAACAGGCGGACTGGAACAAGCAGGGAGAAGCCGGATCAGGTGGACTGGAACAGCAGGGAGAAGCCGGATCAGGCAGACTGGAACAAGCAGGGAGAAGCTGGATCAGGCAGACTGGAACACGCAGGAAGAAGCTGGATCAGGTGGACTGGAACACGCAGGAAGAAGCCGGGTCAGGCGGACTGGAACAAGCAGGGAGAGGCCGGATCAGGTGGACTGGAACAGCAGGGAGAAGCCGGATCAGTCAGACTGGAACAAGCAGGGAGAAGCTGGATCAGGCGGACTGGAACAAGCAGGGAGAGGCCGGATCAGGTGGACTGGAACACGCAGGAAGAAGCCGGGTCAGGCGGACTGGAACAAGCAGGGAGAGGCCGGATCAGGCGGACTGGAACAAGCAGGAAGAAGCTGGAACAGGTAGACTGGAACAAACAGGAAGATACCATGATCAGATCCATATATATTATGTTCCATGTATGTTACCATGTATGTATGTATGCACCTTAATGCAATACCATTTGTAATTCTGCTACCCGGAAATGGCAACCACCATTATGGCAAATGTAAGCCACATTGAGCTTCAAATTGGTGGGAAAATGTGGGATACAAATGCTATAAATAAATAAATAAATAAATAAAGAGAAGCAAGTATTTGCATGCTTATAAAATAGGCATGCATGTGCATAATACTGACTACCATCTAACTGGGTGAAAATTAGACACCCAATTAGATGTTACTCAAGTAGATTTATTGCCTCCACCACAGAGGAAAAACCTTCTTATTTATGAAACAGATTCACTTTTGTGCAGAAAACTTTGGCTCAGTAACAGGCATCTTTGTGCCTGGCCTAGCTTGCTCTAATTCTGATTATTGCCAGGTACTTGTTATCCATCGCCCTGATTGTTCCAACCGCCTTTGTCTTTTTTGAAAAGCTGCTTTGTTTGTCAGCAGGAAGTTGTTGTCTTGTAGTGACAACTAAATGATAGGGTAATCATAATCTCCTTAATATTTATTCACTGTGGCAAGGCATTGCTCTCAACATTTGTCTGAAAGCCTATTTTTCTAGTGTCACGTTTTTGGAGATCTTGTTTACTTCTTCCTACCACCACTATGTTTAAGCTAAAATAGTTGTGGTTAAATATTGCACTTTACTCCAAATGTTTGCCATTTTTACCACCAGAGATTTTGTAGCTTTAGAAAGTATTCCCTGTGGCTTGGTTTAGAGCTGCTGTACTGAGGTTTAGGGCAAATGATGTGACGCTTTGGATACTGGCCCTTCTCATGTTGGCTCCAAATATCTGATGCTGTAGAGCAGACATTCATACAGTGTAATACCCTGGGCACTCTTTCTCTTTCACATGGGTGTGAAATTCTCTTTTGGATATTTAAAACCTAGAGACAACAATGGTGATTGAAGCTTCAGGACAGATGTACAAGTATGCAGTATGTTTTTTCCTCACTGATGCTATCTTATAGTAATGCAAAACATGACCTGTGTTTGTCATCACCATACTGACTTTGGGTTTTCTCCTTTAAATAGTTCTGGATATAAATACATTCACGCTGCGGGGGGGGGGGCCTGCCTTTGCTGTGTGTTAGAACTCCTCCTGTCCATTCAAGATTGTGTACAACCTCAACCCTTTATCAAACTTGATCTTCTTTGCAATTTTCAGTATTTACAAGTTTACAAACACCACCTGTCCTTTACCCATCCCAGAGGCTGGTAGTAAGCTGAGGCTGCTCCTGAATTTCCCCTGAACACAATCCACTTTCCTGATTTTTGACTGGGCTCCCCTCACCCACACTAAGCTCTCACACATTCACAGTCGCCACAGTTAGGGACAGCAACTACTCCTCAATTCAGCCTGAATTTAGCCACTTTGGGATTCCCCTCTCCTCCAAAGGGCTCAGCAGGGGTTTGGGCAACCAAAGACCCCATGTCTCCTCCAACTCCAGCATTTAACTTGTACCCCCTCCCTGTCACTCGCACACACAGAAACATTTCTCCCTCCATCTTATTCCACAAACCCACCATCTTTGGGCACCTCACATAACTCAAATCCTCCCCCCAGTAATTCTGGAGTGTTCTACAAACACTTTAGCAATCCCCAGTATAGTAGGGAATTACACAAGCATATCCTAAAACTTTTAGGCTTTACTCATTCTGATATTATTCACATGGAGAGAAACAAATAGAGATGGAGAAGTGAAGGAAAATCACTCATTAATTCGGCATCAGTTGGAAGATTCAATTGGCGCTTACATGGTCAACCCAGTGTAGTGAAAAATAGAGCTAGCTTTGGACTGCGGCGTCTCAGTAAGACAGTGAGGGGCATAATCGAACGGGTGCCCAAGTTTTCCTGAGGGCGTCCTCGCAGGATGTCCCCGCGAAGGGGCGGAGAAACCTGTATTATCGAAACAAGATGGGTGGCCATCTTTTGTTTCAATAATAGGGTCGGGGACGCCCAAATCTCAACATTTAGCTTGAGCTTAGAGATGGGCGACATAAATGTTGAGATGTTCGACCTTAGAAATGGTCATCCCCGGTTTTTGCCGATAATGGAAACCGAGGACACCCATCTCAAAAACGACCAAATCCAACTCATTTGGTCATGTGAGGAGCCAGCATTCGTAGTGCACTGGTCCCCCTGACATGCCAGGACACCAACCGAGCAACCTAGGGCGCACTGCAGTGGACTAACTGATGCACTAACTGAACAGAAAAAACCCTTCCCTTACCGATCCCTTAGCGATTCGGAAAGGAACGGGCATGCATGAAGGAAACTGCATGCACATCAGCTGCTCACTGTTAGCTCATTTGCACATGATTTCCTTCCTAAGGAGGGGAAGTTAGTGCAGAGCAGCCAAGCATTATGCGTGGCTGCTCTGTGCATTGCAAAGACGGCTTCATACACGCATACAAGTTGCGAGTATAATAGCTGTCTACAACCTTAAATAAATTGCCGCCTACAACCTTAAAAAAATACAAGTCCAGGTGAAAACATCCAAGTGCTCTTCACGGATGTCTTTTTTTTTTTTTTTGACTATGGGTGAAGTACGTCCAGTGGTGTGCTGGAGCCGGCTCGCACCGGCTCGCAAGAGCCGGTTGTTATCTTTTCCAAAATTTTGCGAGCCGGTTGTTAAAACGGGGACCCAGCTCTGCCTGCAGTGATTGCAGCAGGCTCTCTCCAGCCAGCCCCGGGTCCTTCCCGCTGCTGCAACTTCTGTTGCAAGTTGGAAAGACCCAGTAGAAGGAAAGAGTTAGAGCAGATGGAGGGAGCCTGATGTGTAGTACCTCCATCTGCAGCTTTACTCTCGGAGAAACCACAGGAGGGAAGGAAGGGAGGAAACAGACAGTGAGAGATAAGTAGAGAGAGAGAATTAGACAAGGATAGAGAGGAAGTCAGCACTGAGTTCCCTGATTCATCCCCCCCCCCCCCCCCCATGATGGGTTTTGTGTGTGCAGCAGTCCTCTTAAGTGCATGGGAGTGTCTCCCCTTTGTTTGCCTGGTTTTACAGCTCTGAATGGAGCCCAGGATGGGAGGGCAAGCAGCTAATGCAAAAGGAGGCAGCCTGTGGGAGTGGAGCAGCAGGGAGTCCTACCAGACTGCAGAAAGGACAAAGGTGTTTACTGTTTACAGATCCAGCTGGCTGCTGGTTCAGGGCTTTGTACTCACTCCCTGCCTGCCTTGGCAGAGGCTGAATAGACCCTCTAGTGCCTCTGATACTGTTGCATAGTGGAGGCCATGCAGATTAGGGAACATTTCTAATGGCTATCCTGGGGGGGGGGGGGGGGAGGGTGGTCAGTGGCACTCTGATGATGCAAGCCCATCTTCAGAAATTATGGCCCTAGAAGTCTGTCTGGCTCCCTCCAATATGGGAAAATAGCAAGATAGGTGGGGCTCCCTCTTTATTGGTGCAAGAGAGATGTGCAGGGAAAGTTTGTCCCAAATAGGACTGTGGCTCTGTGGAAAATTTCCCTTCCAATTTGCCTCCCACAAGTACCTGTTGTTTCCTGCTCTCACTGGCTTCTATTTCTTTTGATGTCTATTTTACATATTATGATCTGTGAGGCCAGGATTGCACTGCTGTAGAAAGAAAATGCCTATGTTGAAGTTTTAGGTGTTTGAAGGGCTAGTGGTTAAAGATAGCTGGCAAATGTTTTATTGATCACATGTAATATATGCATATTTAGCAGTCTTTAAAAGAAGAGGTGCCCGTGTTCATAAAGTGTGCCAGGGTTTGTGCATTTATGTTGAAGTGTCAGATTTTGTCGGATTCTGTGAGGAAAAGATGAAGGAGATTAATGTGTACCTGTGTAGGCGTGTTATGGTTTCTCTCACCCCAAAGGAGCTGTTCCATTTTTGGGGTGACAGAATTTGGGTGTCTGTATTGGGCAGGGATGCAAGGGGCTGAGTGGTTGAGGATGGAGCATGGTATCAGGATTTGTGTGGCTGAATCTGTATATCAAGATTTTTGTTATTTGTGTTGGGGTATAAACCAGTGGTGTGCTGGAGACAGTTGTTAAATTTTTTAAGATCTTGCGAGCCAGTTCTGCACGGCGAGCTGGCTCCGGTAAACGAGGTAAGTATGGCAGGAGGGCGCCACAAGCCATGCTTACCCCACTTACCTCACCTCCCACAGCCCTCGTTTGCCTGCGCCCGGCCCGCGCCACCCTGGGGGGTTTAAATCTTTTTTATTACATCCGTCGAAGTGGCTGCGTCATTGAAAGCCCTGCCCATCTCTAGCCTTCCCTTCGTGAGTTCAATTGGAACCTGAGATCATTTAAATTTTTTTTTTGCTGGAGAGAGTAATGCATTGCCCCCCCCCCCCCCAGGCTCTCTCCCCAGCTATAGCCAGCTCTGCAATTTGGGGGGGGGCGCAGAGGTGGATGGGGGGGGGGGCGCAGAGGTGGACCGGGAAAAGAGCCTGTTGTTAAACATTTACCAGCGCACCACTGAGTACGTCCAAGTGTTAGGCACCTTTGCTATGCCTCTGTCCCTGTGATGAGGACATCCAAAATGTGGATGTTTCTGTGAGAAGGATGTCCATGCTTTTGCTTTGCCTCTGACACTCGCTTTATTTATTTATTTGGATTTTGGATCACAAGTAGCAGCAGTGGGATTTGAAGTGGCCACCTCTGGATTGCAAGACCAGTGCTGTAACCACTAGGCCATTCCTCCACGCCACTTCCTTGAAATTTGGCCATCTCTGTGTGTGGGGGGCAGTTCAGGATGTCCAAAATGTTTGAAAGAAGGACGTCCACGCCTTCGCTATGCCTCTGCTGACACACACACACACCTCTCCCCCCAGGGGCCTGCATACTGCTGCGATGAACCTGAGCATGATATATGAGGCTGGCAAAAAAAATTTTAAAAGTTGTTTTTTTCACGGGGGGGGGGGGGGGGGGGGGGTTAGTCACCACTGGAGGAGTCAGGGGAGGTCATCCCCGATTCCCTCTGGTGGTCATCTGGTCAGTTCAGGCACCTTTTTGAGGCTTGGTTGTAACAAAAAATGGGCCAAGTGCTTGTCAGGGACGCCCTTCTTTTTTCCATTATCGCTCGAGGACGCCGTTCCCTACCGATTCGCTATGGAATCGGTAAGGGAAGGGCTCTTCCGAGGACCTTAGTGCATCTGCCCCTATGTCTTAAGCAATAAATGTTCTTTAGATTATGTGCCCCGTGTATGTTAGGGAGGTCACACTCCTTGTGTTTTGTACCTGGTTGCCTTCTGTTCACAAAGCTTTGCAGCTCCCTTGACTTGAAATAGCTACTAGGGAACTGCTACATTCTAATTTGGTAGGGCTACACAACTCTCTAATGGGACTTGGCTTTCTCTGTTAATTCAGCTGTAAGCTGTGGTGGTTTTCATTTCATTTATTTTGATATTTCTATCAGGTCATGTGTGACCGCCAACAGGGAAGCTTTCAGAACTGCAGAAAATCTCTTTTCTGTACCACAGCCAGAGTGAAAGGAGAATGACACTGCTGGCCTTGATCCAGAAACCTTTTTTTCTCTAAGAAAATCAGCACCAGCTATAAACTGTCTTCTCTTTACCAGCTCCACTCCTCAGGAGTTCCTCCCCTTACTTTTCCTACTGTTTGAGTTTTCTACATGAAATGACCGATTCTGCACATGGCTGCGATTGGAATTTTTTTCTGTGTTACATAATTTGAACTGAACACAAAATTCACTGGCAGCAGGAATAGCGGAAGTGCCTAGAGTATGATTACTGGTGACAAGCACAACAAAATGTACCCTATTGTTAGGAATGCACACTATTTCATTCAGGGGGGGGGGGGCAGGGGTTTTGATTTATTTAAAACAAAATAAAACACAAATGATTTTTGCTGGGATTTTCTACGTTTTGAAACAAAATGAAACAAGTCTGTTTCCCCTTCTTTTTTTTTCATTTTGTTTTATAATGCTCTTAAACATCTCATAATCTGGTTATAAAAGAGTTACATGTCTTTAGATCCAGAGTCAGTACTAGTTTTGCTATGCTCCTGGTATCCCTGCCTAGAGATTAGTTTCTACTTTCTAGCTCTTTAATATTGTATTACACCAGTAGCTATGAGGAGGGGGATGTAGAAGAACATATGAGAGATGTGTTTTTTGTTTCCTATAATCCAGGGCACTGGAGGACTGGGTGAGCTGGAAACTCCTGTGAGGTTAGATTTACATATGTAAGAAAAAGACATTGAGAAGAAAAGAAACTACTTTGATAATGAGGATTTCAGCCCCTGAGTCATGGAAGTTCTATGTTGAGATTTGGTGTTCTCACTGGTTTATACTCAGATGGAGTTTAAGGTGTGGGTAAATGTCTTGTTGCTGCTATTGTAGTATCCTCACTGTGCATTAGTTGTGAATGTAGACTTTCTTGTAACCACCTTAATCATCTGGGAATAAATAGGCATTATATGAGCCCCCAGCACAGTTCTCTGTTTTCTTTACTTCCTTGGCACTAGACCATGAGTCCATACTAGTAGTTGGTGGGTTTCCTACATAAGGAGTAGGGGGAAGGGATTTTGGATTAGCTTATACCTTTTTTCAGATGTAGTTCAAGGCGAGTTACATTCTGCTACAATAGGTATTTTCCAGTGCATGGTAGGCCTAGAATATGCTATTATCTGAGGCAATGGAGAGTTAAACGACTTGCCCAAGATTACAAAGAACTGCAGTGGGATTTGAGCGAGGCAAACCAGATGCTTAGCTTGCTACTCTTAGACCTACTCTTCTACTAAGAACTAATTTTGAGCCATCCAAAATATATTTCACCATGGAAGAGCTCCACTAGCCTATCTAATAATGGCAACACCTGGACTTGGTCCATAGCAACATCTGCTCAACCATATTCCAGAAGTACCCAGTAAGCAGGGAGGTTTTGGGTGCCACCCATCAACCACAAGTTACACATGAAATGTTATCTTGAAGAAAAAGTCCACATATAAAACTATCAGATAATCCAGGAAGGAACAGAAGTATACAAACAGGCAAAGGGCAATTCTCAACAAGATGTCTGTATTTACATATCACTGCAGGTTATGCGTGCAAGTGGCAGCAAAACAACTAAGTGCTTTTCTCTAAAGGCATGCAAGTGTCATTGTATATAAATGCAAGGGGGACAATCACTTGGGTGGCGCATAGGAGGGGCATGAGCAGTGCTGCTACTTGCAAACACATCTTACAGAATACTGCAAATTATGCATTTCCTTGCTGCAGTTAGGCAGCCACAAATATACCAGGTATAACTGCAGGTATAAAATGTAAGGGTACTGATGCTGATTTATGGTAGTAATCTGTAATGGAATCTGGGGGCCCAGATGTGGTTATAGAATAGATTCTCACTGCACAGCATCAGGATGCCTAAAAAGAGCTATAGAATTGCCTCCATAGTGAATCCATCGCCCCCAACCCAACTCCAGTGAGCAGAAGTCTCTCTTATCAATGATCTCTTGCACTTCACCAAATATAAATGATGGTGAAAGCTAGCCTTGTCTTAAGATCCTTCTCTGATGGCTGGAAGGAAGCTAGGCTTGGTCTTCATTTAAAAACATAAAAATAATCACAGCCCACTTTCACCCTTTTCTCGAACATGCCTTTCATTTATAATATGGTACAGAAACTGGATTTAAAACAATTAACTAATTTCCTGGAAAAAGCTCTCATACTTTATTCTTGTCTTCTGGGTTTCTGGGCTAGACACATTGCTTAAACCTCCCTAGTGGTACTTCAAAAGTGATTAGAGTAAGATGAATTCTGCAAAGGATATTTATTTATATATTTGTTTATCAAAACAGTGTATATTTTTTCAAATACAGATAAAAGGGTAAGGATAACACAGAAGGGTACATTTTGCAGTCTAGTATCACCAAACCTTTTGTCTTAATTGAAATTTTAAAAAGGCCTTTTACAAAGGCGCAATGAAAAATGGCCTGCGGTAGTGTAGATGCGGCCTTTTTAAAATTTTTGCCGAAAATTGACGTGGGGCAAATTGCCACACGTCCATTTTGGGTCTGAAACCTTACCGCCAGCCATTGACCTAGCGGTAAATTTTCATGCAGTAACCGGGCGGTAATGACCTACGCACATCAAATGCCACTTGGCGTGCACCTAATACACGTATCCAAAAAGGAAAATTATTTTTCGGATGTGCGTATTAGACACACGCCAAAAATGAAATTACTGCAAGAGCCACGCAGTAGCCGGGCGGTAACTCCATTTTGGCATGCAATGGGCGTGCATTGACACACAGCTTAGTTAAAGGGCCCCAATGTTTTTAAAACATATCTGGATTGCTTTCATTCCTAATTTGAAATGTGTAGTGTTATGCAAGGTACCTTCAGATTTAGGAGTGCGAGAGAAGCACTTTTTATAAAGTTCAGCAAAAAAATATCTGGTTCAGGTTTTCTTTTTCTTCAATCAGTCTAAACCACAAATCATTGCATAATCCAAAATAAAGAATTAACTTTACCAGGGTTGGAAAAATACATAACCAGCTTATCATTTCAAAATATTGTTCCTCAAGTGGAAAATTAGATCCAAGCATTATAAAGCTTTCTCCTCTCCCCAAGGATCACTTTTGTAGTTTGGAGCTCTTCTCTACTGACTTACACATATTCTTTTTGTAATCCACATCTGGCAAAACAACTATGATCACTTCTTTATAATCCCCCAAAATGACTTCAAGCAAATCTCCTAAATCCTGTGCTCACTTCACAACAGACCTCCTTTTTAAACCTCTTCAACATTGCCTTCCCAAATTATTGCAGCAGGGGTTTGAAATATTTCTTTCACTCAAAGAATAGTTAAGATTTGGAACTCATCGGAGGCTGTGGTAACAGCGGTTAGCATATCTGGGTTTATAAAAGGTTTGGACAATTTCTTGGAAGAAAAGTCAATAGTCTGTTATTGAGATGGACATGGGGGAAGCCACTGCTTGCCCCGGGATTGGTAACATGGAATAAGTACATAAGTACATAAGTAATGCCATACTGGGAAAAGACCAAGGGTCCATCGAGCCCAGCATCCTGTCCACGACAGCGGCCAATCCAGGCCAAGGGCACCTGGCGAGCTTCCCAAACGTACAAACATTCTATACATGTTATTCCCGGAATTGTGGATTTTTCCCAAGTCCATCTTGCTATTGTTTGCATTTCTGCCAGTTACTTGTGACCTGGATTGGCCACTGCTGGAAACAGGACACTGGGCTAGATGGACAATTGGTCTGACCTAGTATGGCTGTTCTTTTGTTCTTCTCTGTACTAAGCAGTCTTTCCACTGATATAGACAAAAGTTTATTTAACTTCTAGCAATGTAACAAGACTACAACTGTCAAATGTTGTGCCTGCAGCCCACCTCTCTCTTATCAGAATTTTTCAATGATCAGTGATGAGAATGTAAACCCTTCCAGTCTGGTAGTATTGAAGGGTCACAATTAGAGCTGTACCGAATATCATATTTGGCTATTTGGCCAAATACGAATAATGAAAAGTTAGAATATAAATGCAAATAATGTGCATTGAGCAGACAAACAAATAATACTATTTAGCATTTCTATAGCGCTACAAGGCATACGCAGCGCTGCACAAACATAGAAGAAAGACAGTCCCGATCTAGCTCCACAGTGGTATTAAAAGCTGTTTTGGGGTCCAGTTATTCTGCCATGGGGATTTGCCAATATTCTTTTGTAAGATCTAAAGTAGTGAGGTATTGGTAACTTATCTAAGAGTTCATCAATAAGAGTCATTGGGTATGCATCAAAACTGGATATAGCATTTACTTGATGAAAGCCAATATGAAACCTTTGGGTTCCACAGACTCCTCTATCAACCCAGATTGTTCCATTTCTCTAAACTGTTGTATTACTTTCTATCATTTAGCCTCAGGTTACTGGTAGGGTCTTTGTCTCACTTCCCTTTCTGGAACCGTATATATCTCATGAGTGATAAGGTGATTTTCCCCAGGGCCTGGTGTTGAACATCCTCACAAGACTTTAACATTTCCTCCAATTCTCCTCATTGCTTAGGAGTAAGCTCGGCATTTATCTGAGGTTTGCTTTTGTTATATATGTCATTTATTTGTGGTCTGAGAAGCTCTATTTTCTCTTCTTTCAATTGATTCATTCATACCAGGGTTTAATGACATTAACATGAACATTTTGTTTTTTTATACCCCAATTTAATAATTCATGGGTTCAAGGCCATGAAACATATCCAAAATCCACATCAATAAATGTGGAAGTGACTCTACTGAGTCTTTCATAAAAATTAATGTATCATCAGTAAATAGAAGGACCTTGTGTTCCTCTTCTTTACTCATCAGGCAAGGGATTCTAAATGTAAAAGCAAAAAGCAGTGCCTCGGCACAGTTTGAATTCTTCAAATTTCATCACATTTACTATAATGGAGTGTCTTGGGTCTGCATATAAGGCTCAAACCCAAGTCCCATAGGGGCCTTTTTCCTAAGCTGCATAAGCATCTATGTGTGCCCAATGCACACCAAAATGGAGTTACTGCCCGGCTACCACTTGGCTCTTGCAGTAATTTTATTTTTAGTGCATGGCCGATATGCGCGGCCAAAAAATATTTTTTATTTTCGGACATGCATATTGGATACGCACCAAGTGGAATTTTATGCACGTAGGTCAGTTCCGCCCAGTTACCGTGTGAGACTTTACCACTTGGTCAATGGCTGGCAGTAAGGTCACAGACCCAAAATACACACACAGCAATTTTGATTTTGCCGCACTTCCATTTTTGTCAAACATTTTAAAAGGCCTTTTTTACAGGTGCCGAAAAATGGATCGGCGCACACCCAAAACCCATGCCTACACCACCACAAGTCATTTTTCAGCACACCTTAGTATAAGGACCCCATAATTTCCAACCCTTTTGATCCAATACCTCAAAGAGGAACTACCACTTGATCCAACTGAAAGCTTTTTCTCCATCCAATTCAACACATTGAATGATTTTCATCAGCTTGAGTGCCCTCCAAACATTATAAGCAGCCATTTTAATATTCTTAATGTCAAAGGCCTCCCAGATTTGTTTTAATACAACTAATAGGAAATTGTGCCTTGATCTGTTTGTACTTTCTTATTAAATCTATTTTGCAGAACAACTTGATTAACTTCCCAGCTATTATTTTGACCAAGATATTCCTCAGGAGCATTGTCCATTGGAACTGAGTAACCTGATTCAAAGTAACTACAATATAGGAGAAACCTCTTGGAGTTTTGACAAGAGATCCTATTATATCCATAACCAGCCTTGTTACAGGTTCCTTGATAATAGGTAGCGTGCAGGGTAAATGTTACAAACTTTCTGACACTGTGGACAGGAGAAATAGTATCTCTGTACATTATAGAAAACTTTGGGCCAGTAGAATCTTTCTTGTATCTGTCCCCTGTCAGGGGATAATCATGAGCTAGCTGTATCCTTGAAGGTATAAGGAACCACAGACTGCTTCTTCACTCCCATGTCCCATGTCCATAGTACTGGAGATTCTCTATAGAGAACACCTTGTTCTAGGTGGAATCTAGGAAAACTCTAACTTTTAGAGCACAGGGCCTGCTCATATGCTCTTTTTAAAGTGGGATCATATATTTGTTTATGAGCAAAAGAAGGGAATTTCCTCACTATTTTTTCTGCCTCCAGGGAATCTCTTCCCTCAACTTTATCTTACCAAGGGCCTGTGCTCTGTCTTTTTTTTTTTTTTTTTTTTGCTCTCTTCTTTGTTACTTATTATTTTTCTTCCCTTTCCTCAGTGTCTTAATCACCCTTTCCTGGAAAGGGAAGATCTGTGACAAGGATTCTGCTACCTGATCTTTCTTATCCTCCTTTTTACAATGGGCTTAATTGGACACCTTTTCCTCCAGTCCCTTTAAACACTTAGCAAACTAGGGCCAGTGCCTACCTGGAACTCAGTCATAAGGATGCCTAGGGAGATCAGCCACTTGAACCTTACTCTAGAACCCTGGGCCCTATATATCCAGCCAGTACGCTGGATAGGCCATAGAGGCTCTAAATATTGAAGGGTGGCCAATTGTGTTCCCTATTATTTATAGACCTGAATTCATAATGCCCAAATAATTTCAGAACTAACTCCATACCCAAGGGTATTATAAAAATAGATTGCTTATTTATTTACAATAGTAGCAAAAACAAAATGAAAAGGTAAGAGTTATGAAACAGAAATGGTCTTATCATGAAAATAGCACAGAGTAAACACACATAGATCCCTAAGGTAGGTTCCTAATTCAGGCAGTTACTCTAAACTCACAGCACTTACAAAACAACTATACTGGCAACTATTATTATTATTATTACATTACATTTGTACCCCGCAGTTTCCCACTGAAAGCAGGCTCAATGCGGCTTACATAGTAATAGGGATTACAGGATATTGATGAGAAAATAAAAGTTAAATATAACAGAATAACAAAAGTGATAGGTAGGTAAAGAAGGAGAGGGGTGAAGGAGTAGGAGAGGTGTAGGCAAGGGTGGAAGAGGCAGGAGAGGGATGGGTACAGGATAAGCAAATGGAATTTTGGTTGGAAAGATAGCCAAGGTCATTATCATTGTCTTCTGGATATAACTATACAACCTGAATGGAGATGGTATCAGATATCTAGCAAGTGGAAGAGTGTTCCTCAATCAGGTCAGTCAGATGCAGAGCAGGGGGCTGTATTTCAGATTGAATGCAAACAGCAGCCTCCATTGCCCCAGATATGTCTCTTTTTTACAGAAATCACAAGCTGTAGCTGGTTAGTGACATAAATTCTGGCCTTGTTGTTGATGCAAAATAACTTTGTTGATCCAAAATGTTGTAACTTGAGAGGCCACAATGTTGTCTCACTGGCACTGGGTTGAAGGGATTACCAGGACAATGAGCCAAGGTTTCATAAACAATGTGCAGTGTTTTTCCAGCCACAGCACTTCTTGGACTGCAAGGAAAATTTCAAGAGGCCTTGGTTGGCCTGGCCATGACGTCAATACTGATAACAACATCATTATTCTGGTACACTGGCACCCTTTGCAGCATTCTCTTTTCTGTATGCAAGGCTGAGGCTTATTAGACAACATTCCTCTGCATGAAAGATGAGATCAGCTAGAGTCTGTATTTTAAACTCAGGTTGGAAATGCTGAATAAAGCCATACATTATAATACAACACTGTATATAATGATTCATTCAGGAGTCCTTTACTCCCCCCCCCCCCCCCCCCCCCCCCTTTCAAGAGGTTCAGCTCTAAATGGAGCTGAGCAGCTTGAAACATTAGCTAACATATACAATAGTGTGCATTTACTCAATAACAATAAATGTCATTACAATGTTTAATACATTAATGAAACGTAGCTAAGAAAGCTAGACTACATTCATGCATCTAGGCTTAATACATGAGTAGCAAACAATATTGTAATCAAGCTTCAAACAACATCTTAAAATAGTAATGGGTATACAAGCTTAAAAACATACAATACTTGAACACATGATTATGCAATGAAGCAAAGCACATTCAACTACATACGATGATGGTCATCAAAGAATGTGGTTAAATGACTTCTAAATGCATAATTAAATGTCCATGGAATTTAAATGTCTTTGTCTCTGTAAGTCAAAGGCTAGCACCATCAATGACTTAAAGGTTTATAGAGGACAAGTCACTGTAAAAAAGTATGGTTGCAAATGAATAATGAACCACAGCATTGGAAGGTTGTGGTTGTTCTGGGCTGCAGTACAGTCCAAGTAAATGTTTGCAACAAACGTATAAATGATGAAACAAACAATATGATAGTCATGGTTAAATGTGACATACAACACACAAATTCTGAGTGTATTGAAAAGTTCATGCCACAGGAACTGTAGACACACATGTTTATACGTATGCAGTTTATACGTTCATGGAGAAAAAGAATACTACATGAAAAAATATTGCAATAAACACAAGCAACAAAGGAAATGTATAATGTCTGTCATAAATCAGTACAGGTGCAATAAAATATCAAAAGTGTGTGTGCTATGAAATTTGAACTGAGCAATTTGGATTCGCTTCTTCCCTGCACACTCTCTAGGGCTTTAAAATCACTGCAGTTCTACTAACTAAACTCACAGCTGTTTCCTGTCACTCCTGGTTCCACAGCAGTAGTGGTTGCTGACATTATCAGTAGGTGGCCATAGTAACCAGCCCACCTGTGCAGCATCAGAATCCTCCCTGTGCTGAATTCCCTGCACAATTTCTAGGGCTTTAAAATCACCGCAGTTTTGCTGACTGAACTCAAAGCTGTTTCCTGTCACTCCTGCTTCCATAGTGAGAGCGGTTGCTGACATCAGAAGGAAGTGGCCATAGTAACCAGCCCACCTCTGATGCATCACACTAAAGGGGCATGCCTATGGGGCATGCCCCTTAGTGCATTCCTTTTGCAGCACTTTGTGGGTGTTAGGAGGCCTCTCATCATTGCTATTTCTCTATATTCTCACCCTTTAGATCTGTTATCATTATTCTAGCTGAATAATAAAATCATAACTGCCTCTCTTTTATTTTGTTTTCATTATGCTTATCACATATTTGCTTTTGCACAGACATTGAGTGCTTGTTTATTATCCTTATTGGTTACCAACTTATCACCAAAAGAATCCCTCTGGTTTTGCTCCTAGCTATTTGAATCACAAAGATCCGAACACTATGCCTTCTACTAAACATCATACTAAAAAAGGCCCCAAAACCTTCTGTAATTAATGCCACTTGATTAAAGTTCTGCTGTTGAGCAACTTTACTTGTTCTTATTTTTCTTTGTCTGTAGGTTATGCCAATGCTCGATCAGTTGTTAACAAAGCTGTAATTATTAAAGATTGGATAATTGATGCTCAATTTGATTTTGTTATAATCTCTGAAACTTGGCAACATGCAAAATATGATCCTATTATTCTAGATATATGCCCACCCAGTTATGCCATTCTACATTTCCTTAGAGCTAAAACAAAATCTATAAATATTTGAGGTAAAAACGATCTCTGAATTGCAATCTCCTAAATTGCTACTTGTTCTGTATCTTGTTATTCTTTATTTAAAACTATCTGTCTTCTAATGTCATATCGTCCTCCTAATTGTTGGAACTTAGTTGAGACTGATCTTACCGAATTCATCTCCAATGCATGTATTAATAATGATAAACATCATTATGGTTGGATATGTTAATTTACATATTGAAGCCTTTACCAACCAATACACAAAGAATTTCCTAGAATTCCTTAATGTTTGGCAGTTGTCGCTTTTCAATGGAATGTTGTCTCATGTTAAAGGTCATCAATTAGATATATTAGCAATTAAATTTACAGAACCAACTACTTTTTTTAATCTCAGATTTTCATTGGACCCCAATACCTTGGTCAGATCATAGTAGCCTCTTTTTTAAAATTGCACTAGAAGGAAATTAATTGTCATTCCAAATCCTAAAATTTTTTATATTCCTTTAAACTAGAGGTAAAATTGAAGTTTTAAAATTCTGGTCCAATTTTAGTCATTCAGTGCGTTACTTCCCTCGAACCCTTCCATGAATTTAATTCAGCAATTGAATGATACTTGTAAAGCAGTCCTTGATGTTACTACACCTATGACTGTCAAATCTCATCCGAAAAAATTATTTCCTTGGTTCAATGATGAACCTTTACAAATGAAACGTAAATGCAGGACACAGGAAAGAATTTGTGCTAAGGACAAATCCACTGAACAATGGATCACTTAGAAAACACTTTTGAAAATCTACAAAGGTATAATCTCCAAGCAAAAACCTCCTACTATTCCAAATTCATTGGTGACACAGTAGTCAACCCGAGGAAACTTTACTCATTAGTTTATTGGACTCTCAACTAATAACCAATTCAACCAATCCTACACCTACTGTCAACTACTTGGCTACTTATTTTAAACATTAAATAGCTAAAACCAGACTACTACTTAACAATACCCCTTCATCTATAGACTATTTCATCTATTTACATGATCCTTTACTGTCTCAATCTCAAGCAGAAAGAATATGGTCCATTTTTCATCCAATCACTACTGATCAGGTCAATCATGTATTATGCAAATACACAAATTCACACTGTCTGATTAATACATGTCCTACTTATCTCCTCAAGTCTACTCCTGATTTATTCTTATTTTGATGTTGTCTCAAGGTTTCTTCTCTCTGACAATAGCAATATTATTTTGATTCCTATATCTACAAATACCCAAACTAGCCTAAGTTTAGTTTCCAACTGTAGACCAGTAGCCTCAATTACTCTTCCTGTTAAAGTAATAGAATGACTTGTCATGTGCCAACTTATGGAGCATCTCAAGCTTCATGCTATTTTGAATAGTTCACAGTCTAGTTTTAGGCTCTCTTACAGTACAGAAACTGTGCATACCACCCTCTTAGCTAACTTTAGGAGAGAGTTAAGTTTTGGCAACAAAATATTGATACTTCAATTTGATCTATCCTGTTCCTTTGATACTATTGATCATAATATTCTTTTAAATATTCTTGACTATTACATAGCTTGTGGAGTTGTCCTGAACTAGTTTTCTGGCTTCTTAAGATTTAGGTCATACCAAGTCAATCAATCATGTGTACTTTCTTCTACTTGGTCACCTGGTTATAGGGTCCCTCAGGGTCCCCCTCTTCCCCCCATCTTGTTTAAAATTATGATGCTACATCTTGGAACCTTCTCTTGTTCTCTTTATAAGTATATAACATAAAGGTTGCATCGAAGGGAGGATTAATAATCTAGGGGGAGGGGAGAAAATTGTAAAAACTTTGATGATACAATATACAATCTTGCTTATATTGATGGATCTTAGATACTTAATCTGCTGAATATTGCAATTTTGGATGTATTTTGACTCGTTATCATCAATAAAAAATGTGTTTAAACATAGAAAAACATGGTCATTCAACAAACATATATGCTGATGATGTCACCATTTATATCCTATTCTCTAAGGAATTACTTGACGTAACTCACATGATTAGTCTAGGGATAAAACTTATGGAATCATGAGCTTCTAATTTCAAACTAAAACTTAATACAGATAAAACTAAGTTTCTAATTATAAGTAACCCTCACCATCCTTTGAATCTTAGTAACTTTACTGTTAAGAACAAAACCTATTTCCTTGAGTCATAAGTGAAAATCTTGGGAGTCACAATAGATCATTTCCTCACCCTTGAAAACCAAGTCTCTTAAGTTGGCCTTGAGTGTCTTCACTCACTTTGGAAGCTAAAGAGATTGAGGCCATTTTTCTCTAAATCTGTCTTTCGTACTTTGGTTCAATCCCTTGTCCTCACCAAATTTGACTATTGCAATTCCATCTATGCTGGACTTAAAGTTGGTCTTCTCAAAAAATTGCAAACAGCTCAAAATACTGCTGCTCGTCTTATACGAAGATCTCCTCACTTTGCCAAAGCGACTCCTCTTTTATATGAGCTACATTGGTTACCAATAAGAGATAGAATAGCTTTGAAAGTATGCATTTTCATTCACCAAATCCTGTTTGGTCAAGCCCCATCACATACAGTACCATTAGATTGTAAGCTCTTCGAGCAGGGACTGTCCTTCTATGTTATATTGTACAGCGCTGCGTAACCCTAGTAGCGCTTTAGAAATGTCAAATAGTAGTAGTAGTAGTAATCTTATTGAATTACCCCGCCATAATGCTGTTTCATCATCTAGAGAATATATTGTCTTACATTTCCTTATCTGTAAGAATGTGATATATAAAACAATTCACTCTGATAATTTTTCTCCTATCAAGAAACCAAAATTTGGAATTATCTTCCTAAATCAACCAAGTTTACAGATGATCACCTAACTTTTAAAAGTCTTCTAAAACATATTTCTTCAGTCTAGCCTTTCTGAATACAAAGAACTCTATTTGAATTTTACTCGCACCCTTTTCTTAATCTCGTTTCCCATCTAGTCCAGCCTAATTATGCTCTCACCTATCCACCCTTA